>NC_092105.1:48038886-48268566 GCF_045679555.1 Salvelinus alpinus | reverse complement strand
TGGCTTTTTTCTGGACACTCTTCCGTAAAGACCAGCTCTGTGGAGTGTACGGCTTAAAGTGGTCCCATGGACAGATACTCCAATATCAACTGTGGAGCTTTGCAGCTCCTTCAGGTTTTTCTTTAGTCTCTTTGTTGCCTCTCTGATTAAAGCCCTCCTTGCCTGGTCCGTGAGTTTTGGTGGGCGGCCGTCTCTTGGCAGGTTTGTTGTGGTGCCATATTCTATAAATTTTTTAACAACGGATTTCATGGTGCTCTGTGGGATGTTCAAAGTTTCAGATATTTTTTATAACCCAACCCTGATCGGTACATCTCCACAACTTTGTCCCTGACCTGTTTGTAGAGCTCCTTGGTCTTCATGGTGCCGCTTGCTTGGTGGTTCCCCTTGCTTAGTGGTGTTGCAGACTCTGGGGCTTTTCGTAACAGGTTTATTAATACTGAGATCATGCGACACTTAGATTGCACACAGGTGGACTTTATTTAACTAATTACGTGACGTCTGAAGGTAAGTGGTCGCACCAGATCTTATTTAGGGGCTTCATAGCAAAGGGGGTGAATATATATGCACGCACCACTTTTCATTTGTAATTTTTTTCATTTCACTTCACCAATTTAGACTATTTTGTGTATGTCCATTACATGACATCCAAATAAAAATCTATTTAAATTACAAGTTGTAATGCAACAAAATAGAAAAAACGCCAATGGGGATGAATACTTTTGCAAGGCACTGTGTATGTGCAGGTAAGTCTGTTTGACTCTGGCAAATGGTTAACTCTCTCCACATCTGCATTGGCAACAATACCAGTGTAACCTGTAAGACTGACCACGATCTGTCAAGTCTCGTCAGCAGTGTCATAAACATAAACGATGTGGTCACTTCAGACCCCGGCTTGATCTCACAACTAAATGATGGGACTCACGACCTTCCTTCTTTACGATCAACTCGCAACTCTGGATGTTGGTCAGTGATTTATTTAGAATTCAAGGCACAATTAACCAGCATGGCTACCAAACCATCCCATCTGGTTTGTGCTTAGTGGGACTATCATTTGGTTTTCAACAGTACAATGACCCAACACACCTCCAGGCTGGTGGAAGGGCTATTTCACCAAGAAGGAGAGTAATGGAGTGCTGCATCAGATGACTTGACCTCCACAATCACCTGACCTAAACCCAATTGACATGGTTTGGGATGAGTTGGACCGCAGAGTGAAGGAATCTAACCCACAACCCTGGCTTTGCAAGCCCCGTGCTCTTCAAACTGAGCCACACGGGTCATTGATTCTTGAATAATATAACTTATAAATGCCTCATGAGCTTAGTTCAACTGTCATACCCCATCAGAACCCCCACATATACTCCATTGTTTGCAAACAAGGTAATTGTAAAGCTTCAAAACATGGTTAAACCTAAACTTTGATATCATGGATTGTCAGTTCTTGCCTACATAGCTCTATGAATTTGAGAGTGGTTATATTTCTCCAGCCCCATCCCTCAGCTGTTAACCAAAAAGTGGCAATGTGACTAGAATCACTGGGCCTTTCAGTATATAAGCATCCGCTAGAGAATGTTGTCAGCCGTCCCCGTATACACATCAGATATCTACTGTGTTCTCTGCCTCTAACCCTATTACAGGGGTCGAGTCACTGGCTTACTGGTGCTCTTCCATGCTGTCCCTAGAAGGGGTGCGTCACTTGAGTGGGTTGAGTCACTGACGTGGTCTTCCTGTCTGGTTTGGCGCCCCCCCTTGGGTTGTGCCGTGGTGGAGATCTTTGTGGGCTATACTCGGCCTTGTCTCAGGATGGTAAGTTGGTGGTTGAAGCTATCCCTCTAGTGGTGTGGGGGCTGTGCTTTGGCAAAGTCGGCGGGGTTATATCCTGCCTGTTTGGTCCTGTCCGGGGGTATCATCGGATGGGGCCACAGTGTCTCCTGACCCCTCCTGTCTCAGCCTCCAGTATTTATGCTGCAGTAGTTTGTGTCGGGGGGCAAGGGTTAGTTTGTTATATCTGGAGTATTTCTCCTGTCTCATCCGGTGTCCTGTGTGAGAGTATGCTCTGTCTAATTCTCTCTTTCTTTCTTTCTCTCTCTCGGAGGACCTGAGCCCTAGGACAATGCCTCAGGACTACCTGGCATGATGACTCCTTGCTGTCCCCAGTCCACCTGGCCGTGCTGGTGCTCCAGTTTCAACGGTTCTGCCTGCGGCTATGGAACCCTGACCTGTTCACCGGACGTGCTACCTGTCCCAGACCTGCTGTTTTCAACTCTCTAGGGACAGCAGGAGCGGTAGAGATACTCTCAATGATCGGCTATGAAAAGCCAACTGACATTTACACTGAGGTGCTGACCTGTTGCACCCTCGACAACTACTGTGATTATTATTATTTGACCATGTTGGTCATTTATGAACATTTTCCTTCACTGGAACAAAAGGGCCTAGCCTCAACCATGAAAAACAGCCCCAGACCCTTCTTCCACCTCCAGATCTTTGGCAATATGGATTCGGGCAGGTAGCGTTCTCCTGGCATCCGCCAAACCCAGATGGGGAAGCGTGATTCATCGTGCGAGAGAAAGCATTTTCACTGCTCCAAAGTCCAATGACGGCAAGTTTTACAACACTCTAGCCGATGACTGACATTGCGCATGGTGATCTTAGGCTTGTGTGTGGCTGCTCGGCCCATTTCATTCAGCTCCCAGACATGGTTAGTGAGTGTTGCAACCCGAGGACAGGCGATTTTTACTCGATATGCGCTTCAGCACTCGCCGGTCCCATTCTGTGAGCTTGGCCTACCACTTTGTGGCTGAGCCGTTGTTGCTCCTAGACCTTTCCACTTCAAAATAACAGCACTTACAGTTGACCGGGGCAGCTCCAGCAGGGCAGACATTTTACGAACTGACTTGTTGGAAAGGTTGCATCCTATGATGGTGCCAGGTTGAAAGTCTCAGAATTCTACAGTCAGGCCCTTCTACAGCCAATGTTTGTCTCTGGAGATTGCATGGCAGTGTGTTCGATTTTATACAGCAATAGGTGTGGCTGAAATGTCCGAATTCACTTATTTGAAGGGGTGTCCACATTTTGTAAATATAGTGTACATGGAAGGATATGTTTTATACTACAAAGGAATGGGATACTGCAACATATAAACCTATTGTAGTTTATCTTACAATAAAAATATTAGTGTAATACATTTCGTACATATTAATTTAAGATTCGATTAGTACTAGAGTTATAGTAAGTAATACAGTCCAGTTGCCATTTATGTTGACAAAGTTGAAACGAAAAAGAGATTATCAACCAGCAAGGCGTGCAGGTCAAATTAATTACCATAAAGGTGGGCCGAAGCACCAATGTTTGTAAACAATTGCATGGATAAACAATGCATAAAAAAAACACGTATACTAGAGTTATACTAAGTAATTACAGCTTCTTTTGACAATGTAGAAATTAAAAAGAGGCACAGGTCAAATGCGCTCTTGTCAGTCTTTTCTACTCGATCCGTGTCCCCCATCCCAGACTCCTGTCTCACTGTGATGGTTGGGCTCACCGTCTCAATTGGCCCTGTTGGTTTTTTCTGTGGTGAGGCTCAAGGCCACTGGCAATTCTGGAGGGGAATTTTGCCAAGGAAAGTTGCCTGCCAGCAGTGATTGTTACAACATTTCTCCATTGTAAATGAGACACTTTTTATTATCTGTTGAATTTTTTTAAATCCTCCAATAAAGCACAGAAATTGTTCATGTGATCAGTCTGCCATTAAAAAATATTTTGGAAAACATGGCGATCGTTTCTGACCTGAGGTGGTGGATGCTGCCTAAAACGGCCAGCATCCACGAGTCGCCTCTTCGCTGTTGACGTCGAGACTGGTGTTTTGCAGGTACTATATAATGAAGCTGCCAGTTGAGGACTTGTTGGATATAATTTTGATTAGAGCAGACATTTCCATATGTGTGTTAGCTGCATGTGTGACATAAGTCCACCAGTCCTATTTATGATATAATTTACAAAGGTTATTATTTTTTTTATTTTTTTACCAACTACTATATTTGAGGTTAACCATAATATTTGTTGAAAAAGTGTGTTTTTTCTTTTCTAGAAGATTAAACTGAAAAAGCAACCAAGATTGTTAGCTAGCTCAAATCAAATTGTATTTGTCACATACCCGTGTTTAGCAGATATTGCGGGTGTAGCGAAATGGTATTTATCCATTTACATTTCATGTTTGACTTTTTTGTATGTTTAACTAGCTGGCTAGCTAGCTTGAAACTATTTACATCTTTCTAGCTGATGAAGATAGAAGTTTGCTAAATCTAGTTATCTTTATGTCTGCATTGCAATTGACTTGACTGGCAGCAAGTTGAGTGGATGAACAGATCAGGGATTGCTTGTTGGTTAGCTGATACATTCCAGTACAGATGTGGCAGTCAAATAGTGAGATATCAACCCTGAGCATATCGGACTGCTTTTCTCCACTCGGCGACACAACTGATGTATCCCGGACTCTTCACTGACATGACTAGAAGCCACTATATAACCGGATTCCTGCCATAAGGTCTGAACCATTACTCCGGGTCATCGCAGCTAGCTAGCTGCTACCGAGTGGCCCAACCCGAAGCTAGCCTTGAGCCAGGCCCATCTCCCGACCTGTTCAGCAGACCCTATGATCACTCGGCTACACAGCTGATGCCTCCCGGGACCTTTGCATTGGATCATCACAGCTATCTAGCTGCTACCGAGTGGCTATAGTGGCTAACGTCATTGTCCCGAAGCTAGCACCAGTTAGCCTCGAACCAGGAGTATCTCCCGGCTAGCAAACAAAATTACTCCAGCTACAAAACCTCTTTTGCCAATTGGCCTGGACTCTTTGTTGACACGAAGCCCCGCCGATCCATCACGACTGGTTTGCCGACGTAATTATTTCCGATGTGCCCTCAACCGGCCTTTGCCAGACGTCGGTGAAGACGCTTCTGCTAGCCCCGGCCTGCTAACTTTATGAACACCGTGTCTCCCACTTGCTAGCGTAGTAACAACTACCTAACGGCTTCCCTGTTTCATCTATTGCTGTTCACTGGACCCTATGATCACTTGGCTACATAGCTGATGCCTGCTGGAATGTTCACTGTACTTCATTTTGTTTATCTGTCGGCCCCAGCCTCGAACTCAGGCCCTGAGTGTAGTTAACTGACCCTCTCTGCCCATTCATCGCCATTTTACCTGTTTTTGTTGTCTTAATTAAAAACCTCTTTGGGCTAGGTGGGGTGCTAGTGACCCACCTCGCCAACATCCGGTGAAATTGCAGAGCGTGAAATTCAAAATACAAAAATCATAATATTAAACATTCATGAACATACAAGTGTCCAACATCATTTAAAAGCTTAACTTCTTGTTAATCCAACCGCGTTGTCAGATTTCAAAAAGTCTTTACGGCGAAAGCATACCATGCGATTATCTGAGGACAGTGCCCCGCATACACCAGCAATAAAAACATTTTCCAAACCAGCAGAGGAGTCACAAATGTCAGAAATAGCGATAAAATGAATCACTTACCTTTGAAGATAATTCCTCTGTTTGCAAACCCAAGGGTCCCAGCTACACAACAAATTGTTGTTTTATTCAATGAAGTCCTTCTTTATATCCCAAAAAAGTTTGTTTAGTGCGCGCGTTTGATTCAGTAATCCACCCGTTCCACTAGTTCAACTAGCATACAAAGGAATCCCAAAAGTTACCAATAAACTTTGTCCAAACAAGTCAAACAACGTTTCTAATCAATCCTCAGGTACCCTAATATGTAAATAAATGATCAAATTTAAGACAGAATGTAGTATGTTCAATCCCGGAGATAAATAACGAGGTGCGCACCCTAATCCACGCGCGCCACAAGACTACAGTCAAAATAAGAGCCAACTTGAAAAACTACAACTACTAATTAATTTTTCAAAACACAAGCCTGAAACCTTTTCTAAAGACTGTTGGAAGCTAGTGGAATCCATAGGAACTGCAATCTGGGAGGATTTCTTTTGAATTTCCCATAGACAAGCATTTCAATGGGTGGTGACCTCAAAAAATTTCATTCCGGATGGATTCTCCTCGGGTTTTGCCTGTCATATCAGTTCTGTTATACTCACAGACATTATTTTAACAGTTTTAGAAACTTCAGAGTGAATTATATGCATATCCTAGTTTCTGGGCCTGAGTAACAGGCAGTTTACTTTGGGCACATCAGTCATCCGAACTTCTGAATACTGTCCGCTAGCCTTAAGAAGTTGTCTTAAGCTGATTAGCTGTTGTTATCTTACCGGTTGTTGTCTTAGCTAGCTCTCCCAATCAACACCTGTGATTGCTTTAAGCCTCGCCTTATGTCTCTCTCTAATGTCAATATGCCTTGTATACTGTTGTTTAGAGTAGTTATCATTGTTTTATTTTACTGAGGAGCCCCAAGTCAAACTCAACATGCCTCAGATAGCTCTTTTTTCCCACCTCCCACACATGCGGTGATCTCACCTAGCATAACTAGTGCCTCCACCTCTCTTATCTTCACTCAATGCCTAGGTTTACCTCCACTGTACCCGCACCCTACCATACCCCTGTCTGCACATTATGCCCTGAATCTATCCTACCACGCCCAGAAATCTGCTCCTTTTATTCTCTGTCCCCAACGCACTAGACGACCAGTTTTGATAGTCTTTAGCTGTACCCTCATCCTACTCCTCCTCTGTTCCTCGGGTGATGGAGAGGTTAACCCAGGCCCGGTGTGTCCCCAGGCGCTCTCATTTGTTGACTTCTGTAACCGTAAAAGCCTTGGTTTCATGCATGTTAACATCAGAAGCCTCTTCCCTAAGTTTGTTTTATGCTTTGTTCAATGCTTTAGCACAACTCTGCCAACCCTGATGTCCTTGCCGTGTCTGAATCCTGGCTTAGGAAGGCCACCAAAAATGTTGAGATTTCCATCCCCAACTTCAACATTTTCCGTCAAGATAGAACTGCCAAAACGGGAGGAGATGCAATCGACTGCAGATAGCCTGCAAAGTTCTGTCATACTTTCCAGGTCCATGCCCAAACAGTTAGAGCTTCTAATTGAAATAAGTCTCTCACTGTTGCCACCTGTTATAGAGCCCCCCTCAGCTCCCAGCTGTGCCCTGGACACCATATGTGAAGTGATTGCCCCTCATCTATCTTCAGAGTTCGTTCTGTTAGGTGACCTAAACTGGGATATGCTTAACACCTCGGTCGTCCTACAATCTAAGCTGGATGCCCTCAATCTCACACAAATCATCAAGGAACCCACCAACAGCCCTAAATCCGTAAACATGGGCACCCTCACAGACATTATCCTGACCAACTTGCCCTCCAAATACACCTCTGCTGTTTTCAACCAGGATCTCAGCGATCACTGCCTCATTGCCTGCATCCGCTATGGGTCCGCGGTCAAACGACCACCCCTCATCACTGTCAAACACTCCCTAAAACACTTCAGCGAGCAGGCCTTTCTAATCGACCTGGCCCGGGTATCCTAGAAGGATATTGAGCTAATCCCGTCAGTAGAGGATGCCTGCTTATTCTTTAAAAGTAATTTCCTCACCATCTGAAATAAGTATGCCCCTTTCAAAAAATGTAGAACTAAGAACAGATATAGCCCTTGGTTAACTCCTGACCTGACTGCCCTTGACCAGCACAAAACAATCCTGTGGCGGACTGCAATAGCATCGAATAGTCCCCGCGATATGCAACTTTTAAGGGAAGTCAGGAACCAATATACGCAGTCAGTCAAGTCAGGAAAGCAAAGGCTAGCTTTTTCTAACAGAAATTTTGTAGCTCTATCTCCAAAAAGTTTTGGGACACTGTAAAGTCCATGGAGAACAAGAGCACCTCCTCCCAGCTGCCCACTGCACTGAGGCTAGGTAACACGGTCACCACCGATAAATCCATAATAATCAAACATTTCAATAAGCATTTCTCTACGGCTGACCATGCTTTCCTCCTGGCTACCCCATCCCCGGCCAACAGCCTGAGCCTCCCCACCATTTCTCCTTCACCCAAATCCAGATAGCAGATGTTCTGAAAGAGCTGTAAAACCTGGACCCATACAAATCAGCTGGGCAAGACAATCTGGACCCTCTCTTTCTAAAATGATCCGCCGCCATTGTTGCAACCCCTATTACCAGTCTGTTCAACCTCTCTTTCGTATCGCCCGAGATCCCTAAAGATTGGAAAGCTGTCTTCAAAGGGGGTTACACTCTAGACCCAAACTGTTATAGACCTATATCCATCCTGCCCTGCCTCTCTAAAGTCTTCGAAAGCAAAGTTAATAAACAGATCACTGACCATTTCGAATCCCACACAACCTTCTCCGCTGTGCAATCCGGTTTCCGAGCTGGTCACGGGTGCACCTCAGCCACGCTCAAGGTCCTAAACAATATCATAACCGCCATCGATAAAAGACAGTACTGTGCAGCCGTCTTCATCAACCTGGCCAAGGCTTTCGACTGTCAATCACCACATTCTTATCGGCAGACTCAATAGCCTTGGTTTCTCAATTGACTGTCTCGCCTGGTTCACCAACTGCTTCTCAGATAGAGTTAAGTGTGTCATATCGGAGGGCCTGTTGTCCGGACCTCTGGCAGTCTATGGGGGTACCACAGGGTTCAATTCTCGGGCCGACTCTTTTCTCTGTATAAATCAACGATGTCGCTCTTGCTGCGGGTGATTCCTTGATCCATCTCTATGCAGACGACACCATTCTGTATACATCTGTCCCTTCTTTGGACACTGTGTTAACAAGGCTTCAATGCCATACAACACACCTTCGGTGGCTACAACTGCTCTGAAACGCTAGTAAAACTAAATGCATGCATTTCAACCGATCGCTGCCTGCACCTGCCCGACTAGCATCACTACTCTGAACGGTTCTGACTTAGAATATGTGGACAACTACAAATACCTAGGTGTCTGGCTAGACTATAAACTCTCCTTCCAGACTCATATTAAGCATCTCCAATTCAAAATTAAATCTAGAATCGGTTTCCTATTTCGCAACAAAGCATCCTTTACTCATGCTGCCAAACATA
The DNA here is from genome assembly GCF_045679555.1 of Salvelinus alpinus. Lineage (NCBI taxonomy): Eukaryota > Metazoa > Chordata > Actinopteri > Salmoniformes > Salmonidae > Salvelinus > Salvelinus alpinus. The sequence goes on along the minus strand of NC_092105.1, from coordinate 48,259,507 downwards.
CCCTCGTAAACTGACTATCCTACCGATCCTCGACTTCGGCGATGTAATTTACAAAATAGCCTCCAACACTCTACTCAGAAAACTGGATGCAGTCTATTACAGTGCCATCCATTTTGTCACCAAAGCCCCATCCACCACTGAAACCTGTACGCTCTCGTCGGCTGGCCCTCGCTACATATTTGTCGCCAGACCCCCTGGCTCCAGGTCATCTATAAGTCTTTCGTAGGTAAAGCTCCGCCTTATCGCAGCTCACTGGTCACCATAACAACACCCACCCGTAGCATGCACTCCAGCAGGTATATCTCACTGGTCATCCCCAAAGCCAGCAACTCATTTGGCCACCTTTCCTTACAGTTCTCTGCTGCCAATGACTGGAACGAATTTCAAAAATCACGAGTTGGAGACTTATATCTCCCTCACTAACTTTAAGTATAAGCTATCTGAGCAGCTTACCAATCGCTGCAGCTGTACACAGCCCATCTGTAAATGGCCCATCCAACTTCCTACCTCATCCCCATAATGTTATTATTTACTTTTTTTTGCTGTTTTGCACACCAGTATTTCTACTTGCACATCATCATCTGCACATCTATCACTCCAGTGATAAAATAGACTGCCCAAAAATAAATATTTTTGAAAATATTTGTTTAGGTTATGTTTTGTGTTTCGTTTCTGAAACGATAAAAACATTACAGTGTAATACATTTGATACATATTATTTGTAGATTTGAATCGTAATAGAGGTCAAATTACTTGCAGTAAAGGTAAGCAACAAGGTTTGATAAATATTTTTGATAAATAGTGCATAAACAATTGTAAAGTTTGTATTGCATAAAGAAAGGGAAATGTTAATTTACATTTTAGTAATTTATCAGACACTCTTTTCCAGAGCGATTTACCGTAGTGCGTGCATACATTTTAATACTTTTTTCGTACTGGTCCCCCGTGGGGATCGAACCCACAACTCTGGCCATGCTCTTCCAACTGAATTACACAGAATTATACTGAGGTAAACGGGACTATTCGTGCAATATATCTATGAAAAGTTTTTAAAACATACACTACCGGTCAAAAGTTTTGAGAACGTACTCATTCAAGGGTTTTTCTTTATTTTTACTATTTTCTACATTGTATTATAATAGTGAAGACATCAAAACTATGAAATAACACATAGGGAATCATGTAGTAAACCAAAACGTGTTAAACTCAAAATATATTTTATATTTGAGATTCTTCAAATAGCCACCATTTGCCTTGATGACAGCTTTGCACACTCTTGGCATTCTCTCAACCAGCTTCATGAGGTAGTCACCTGCAATGCATTTCAATTAACAGGTGTGCCTCCTTAAATTTAATTGGTGGAATTTATTTTTCTTCTTAATGCGTTTGAGCCAATCAGTTGTGTTGTGACAAGGTAGGGGGGTATACAGAAGATTGCCCTATTTGGTAAAATACCAAGTCCATATTATGGCAAGAACAGCTCAAATAAGCAAAGAGAAACGACAGTCCAACATTACATGAATGTCAGTCAATCCGGAAAATGTCAAGAACTTTGAAAGTTTCTTCAAGTGCAGTCGCAAAAAACCATCAAGCGCTATGATGATACTGGCTCTCATGAGGACCGCCACAGGAAAATAAGACCCATACCGTATACCATATGTTTTATTATACTTTTATTGTGTACTAGATCATATGGGTTAAAATTGTTTTGTTTCTCAGACATAAATTAACAATTCCAGGTGAATGCTGAAGGTCGTAGTAGCTTTTTGGGGGGGAAACACTACTACATTAATAAAATATTACCCTCTTGCTAGATTGATCACTAAAACCATAGCAAACAGCTGTCAGCTCAAATGGTTTTAAATCCACCCCATTGGGTTTATTGATGTTGTGGTCTACTTTGTTTCAAATCCAGTAGAGTGTATTTTCAAGTGGTGGAGGCAGCATCATGTTATGAGTATGCTTGTCACCAGCAGGAACTGTGGAGTTTGTCAGGATCAAAATGTATATCACTGCCACAATATGAGATATACTGTAAGCACACTCAGGCGAAACAAAGTCAATGCACTCAATACACACTAGTCATATATACTAAATGAGAGGAAGATATCCAGGATAGCAAAATGAATAAATAATTACCCAAATGTAGAAAAAAATCCCAGATCAAATTAATAAGCGTCTCGGGGGAAAACATCTGTAAGACATTATCTTATGTTTTTACCCATGCAAGGTAGCCCCTCTTAGAATGCACAGCTAATTACTTGCTCACAGCACATTTCATGAGGAGGCAAACATCAGACAGTTAATTATGTGAAAATATATAAATAAAGATCAAACAAAGTGCTGGAGCCTGATTGTCACACTGGCATCCTAAAGGGTGGCAAACAGGATTTTGAGTGCTGCTGTAGTACTGTGTGCTGCTGTGCTTTGAATAGGGCTCTGCTGGTTGGTGGAGGTAGGATAATGCATGCAACTTGTTTTACATCCTAAACTGAGCCCAAGGACATTACATTTTCCCCCTGCTGTGACAGCTTGGTTATTTTCCAAATTAAATAGTTTTGATTCCATGTTACAGAGTGAGATTGAATTCAACAAGAAAGTTAACCAAAAAAGGTTGGCAAAGTGATTCTCTGAATATTAATTATTTCAAGTTTAATCATGTATGTCATAAGGCCTTTTAGGCCGTAATAACATTGAGAATATTTGGAGTCCTATCTGTTTGTTCAGTTTAAAAAAAAATGGACTCATTTGAATTTGGAACCCTCATCAGAATGGAGTCTAGTTTTCCGGCTGCAGTTTGGCTTGTACGATTGAACTCAAATTCCCACTATTTTATGTAGGCTGCAGTATTTATTTTACAGATTTCTCATCTTTACAATTTCGTCCAGAATGTATTCATACCCCTTGACTTATTCCAAATGTTGATGTGTTACAGCCTGAATTCAAAATGGAATTAAAAAAAAAATAATCTCACCCATCTATACACTATAGTCCATAATGACAAAGTGGAAACATGTTTCTAGAAATTTTAGCAAATGTATTGAAATTGAAATACATAAATACATAATTTACACTCCTGAGTCAATACTTTGTAGAAGCGTCTTTGGCAGTGATATTCTCGGTATGTCTCCAAGAGCTTTCCACACCTGGATTGTGCAACATTTGCCCATTATTAATTTAAAAATTCTTCAAGCTCTTTCAAATTTGTAGTTGATTATTGACAGACACCCATTTTCAGGTCTTGCCATATATTTTCAAGAAGATTTAAGTCAAAATAGTAACTCAGCCACTCAGGAATATTCACTGTCTCCTTGGTAAGTAACTCCAGTGTAGATTTGGCCTTGTGTTTTAAGTTATTGTCCGGGTGAAAGGTGAATTCACCTCACAGGGTCTGGTGGAAAGCAGACTGATACAGGTTTTCCTCTAGGATTTTGCCTGTGCTTATCTCCATTCCGTTTATTTTTATCCTAAAAAACTCCACAGTCCTTAACGATTACAAGCATACCCGTAACATGATGCAGCCACCACTATCCGTGAAAATATGGAGAGTTGTAATCAGTAATGGGTTGTATTGGATTTGCCCAAAAAACATAACACATTTTTTCAGGAAAAAAGTGTATTGCTTTGCCACATTTTTGGCAGTATTAGTTTAGTGCCTTTTGCTAACAGGATGCATGTTTTGGAATATGTGTATTCTGTACTGGCTTCCTTCTTTTCACTCTCTCAATTTGGTTAGTATTGTGGAGTAACTACAATGTTGTTGATCCATCCTAAGTTTTTTTCTATCACATCCATTAAACTCTGTAAATGTTTTTAAAGTCACCATTGGCCTCATGGTGAAATCCATGAGTGGTTTATTTTCTCTCTGGCAACTGAGTTAGGAAGGACGCCTGTATATTTGTGGTGACTTACACCATCAAATGTGTAATTAATGCTAAAAGGGATATTAAATGTCTTCTTTTTTATGTTTACCCATTTACCAATAAGTGCCAATCTTTGCGAGGCATTGGAGAATCTCCCTTGTCTTTATGGTTGAATCTGTGTTTTAAATGCACTGCTTGACTAAGGGACCTTTTTTTTACTCCTGAACTTATTTAGCCTTGCCATAACAAAGGGCTTGAATACTTATCGACTCAAAAAATGTCAGATTAAAATATATATTTTTTTGCAGCAAATAATATGCAATAATATGTATTGCCACTAGTGGCAAACAGTTTGCCAGATATTTTTTTTCTGGTAAACAATTCTCTCAAGATTATATTTGAATCTGTTGCAATAACATTTATGGTAAACACATGAGTTCCAAGACCAATAACCGTTGACGACCAGTCAGGGGGAGAAGAAGTTGTCCAGGGACTGTCTAACTTATTAATTAAACGTCCTAATAAACTTTAAACTTGTGTTAGCTAATTGATGCCTGATTAGCAATGTCATGTTTTATGGAATAGAGTGAATCACATTTTGTTGCAAATTATATCAGTTTAAATCTGTCAGCACCGCTGACTGGCAAGCTGGCTAACGTTAGCTATCACATATTGCAGAAATTATGTGATAGCTAGCTATCAAACTAACTAATGATTTGTCTACAAATTTTTAGGTGACTACTTTGCTGTGTTTTAATACCAACAATATGCATAAATATGCTAGTGTCACTGCTTGTAATTGTATTTATTATGGATCCCCATTAGCTACTCTTCCCAGGGTCCGGCAAAATTAAGGCAGTTATACAATTTTAAAAACATTCAAATACATTCACTACAGGATTCACAACACACTAAGTCTGTGCCCTCAGACCCATATTCCACTACCACATATGTACATGTGTGTATACAATTGAAGTCGGAAGTTTACATACACTTAGGTTGGAGTCATTAAAACTAATTTTTCAACCACTCCACAAATGTCTTGTTATTAACAAACTATAGTTTTGGGATGTCGGTTAGGACATCTACTTTGTGCATGACACAAATACATTTTCCAACAATTGTTTACAGACAGATTATTTCACGTATAATTCACTATATCACAATTCCAGTATTCCAGTAACAATTCCAGTATCCAGTATGGAAAAATCCAGAAAATGATGTCATGGCTTTAGAAGTTTCTGATAGGCTAATTGACATAATTTGAGCCAATTGGAGGTGTACCTGTGCATGTATTTCAAGGTATACCTTCAAACTCAGTGCCTCTTTGCTTGACATCATGGGAAAATCAAAAGAAAATCAGCCAAGACCTCAGAACATTTTTTGTAGACCTCCACAAGTCTGGTTCATCCTTGGGAGCAATTTCCAAACGCCTGAAGGTACCACATTCATCTGTACAAACAATAGTACGCAAGTATAAACACCTTTTTGAGACTCATTTTGTACATATTGTTGCTGCTACCATCTCTTATGACTGAAAGGAGCTTCTGGGCATCAGAACCACCACTACCCTCTGTATTATTGGCTAACGTGCAATCATTGGAAATCAAACTGTACGATCTACGATTAAGACTATCCTACCATTGGGATATTAAAAACTGTAATAGCTTATGTTTCACCGAGACATAGCTGAACGACGACACCGATAATATGGAGCTAGCTGGCTTCTACGTGTTTTGACAGGACAGAGCAGCAACGTCTGGTAAGACCAGGAGCGGAGGTGTGTGTCTATTTGTCAATAACTGCTGGTACTCGATGTCCAATATTTAAAAAGATTAGAGGAATCGCTCGCCTGAGGTAGAATAGCTCATGATAAGCTGTAGACCACACTTTCTACATCTATATTATTTGTAGCTGTCTATTTACCACCACAAACCGATGCTGGCACTAAGACCGTACTCAACGAGCTGTACAAGGCCATAAGTAAACAATGAAATGCTCATCCAGAAGCGGTGCTCCTAGTGGCTGGGGACTTTAACGCAGGCAAACTTAAATCCATTTTACCTCATTTCTACCAGTATGTCACATGTGCAACCAGAGGAAAAAAATCTAGAGACCACCTTTACTCCACACGCAGACTCTCTCCCTCCATTCGGCAAATCTGACAATAATTATATCCTCCTGATTCCTGCTTACAAGCAAAAACTAAAGCAGGAAGTACCAGTGACTCGCTCAATACGGAAGTGGTCAGATGACGCGTATGCTACGCTACAGGACTGTTTTGCTGGCACAGACTGGATTATGTCCCGGGATTCATCCAATGGCATTGAGGAGTATACAATATCAGTCGCCGGCTTCATCAATAAGTGCATCAACAACTTCATCCCCACAGTGACCGTAAGTACATTTCCCAACCAGAAGCCATGGATTACATGTACAATCCGCACCAAGCTAAAGGCTAGAGCTGCCGCTGTCACGCCCTGACCATAGTTTGCTTTGTATGTTTATATGTTTTTGTTTGGTCAGGGTGTGAGTTGTTTCTGTGTTTGGCCTGATATGGTTCTCAATAAGAGGCAGGTGTTAGTCGTTGTCTCTGATTGGGAACCATATTTAGGTAGCCTGTTTTGTCGTTGTGGGTGATTGTCTATGCTAGTTGCTTGTGTCTGCACTGTTATATATAGCGTCACATTCGTTTTGTTGTTTTGTATTAGTTTGGTTAGTGTTTCTTCTTAAATAAATAGAAGAATGTATTCACTTCACGCTGCGCCTTGGTCCTCCTCTCTTCCACATTACGACGAACGTGACAATCACCCACCAAAAAAGGACCAAGCAGCGTGGTAACGGGCAGCAGCAGGAGAACCAGCGATATCTGGAGAAATGGACTTGGGAGGAGATTCTGGACGGCAAGGGACCTTGGACTCAGGTTGATGAATATCGCCGCCCCAAAGCTGAGCTGGAGGCAGCGAAAGCGGAGAGGTGGTGGTATGATGAGGCTGCACGTAAGCGCGGCTGGAAGTTCTCATTTACAACTGCGACCTGGCCACACTGCCCTGTCCCACCTGGACATAAGGCACACCTACGTGAGAATGCTGTTCATTGACTACAGCTCAGCGTTCAACACCATACTGCCCACAAAGCTCATCACTAAGCTATGGACCCTGGGACTAAACACCTCCCTCTGCAACTGGATCCTGGATCCTGATGGGCCACCCCCAGGTGGTAATGGTAGGCAACAATAAAAACAACAAAAAAACAATTCCACACTGATCCTCAACACTGGGGCCCCTCGGGGGTGCTTGCTTAGTCCCCTCCTGTACTCCCTGTTCACGTACGACTGCGTGGCTAAGCAGAGGGTAGTGCGTATGGCCCAGTACATCACAGGGGCCAAGCTTCCTGACATCCAGGACCTATAGAATAGGCGTGTCAGAGGAAGGCCCATAAAATTGTCAAAGACTCCAGTCACCCAAGTCATAGACTGTCTATGCTACCACACGGTAAACGGTACCGGAGTGCCAAGTCTAGGACAAAAAGGATCCTTAACAGCTTCTAGCTCCAAGCAATAACACTGCTGAACAACTAAACAAATCAAATGGCCACCCGGACTACTTATATTGACCCACCCCCCACTTTTTTGTTACACTGCTGCTACTCGCTGTTTATTATCTATGTATAGTCACTTTACAAATGACCTTGACTAACCTGACTTGGTACCGGTACCCTGTATATAGCCTCATTATTGTTATGTACATTTCTTGTGTTAGTGATATTTTTTTTTACTTTAGTTTATTTTGTAAAATTTTTATTAACTCTATTTCTTTAACTACATTGTTGGTTAAGGGGTTGTCAGTAAGCATTTCACAGTAAGGTTGTATTCGGTGCATGTGACAAATAAAATTTGATTTGAAATATAGCATAGCATAGCAACATTAAGGCAAGTTAGGAACAGCTGACGCCATTTTCCAAAAGTCGAGTGTACCTTTTAAGAAATCAATATAGAAAATGTTCTCAGTTATTTATTGTTTCCAAATGTTGTTTTTGTTTTGTGATTTCTTAATGTTTTAGTGCATGAATTCAACAAGATTTTGAAGAAGTTCACTCAAAAAGGCAATAGTTATGAACTGGGATTGATTTTGTTCTCGTTTTAAATATTTCAATTTTGTTCATTCTCTTTTAAAATATCCACTGTTTGAAAACTCATTACTCAAATATCACTTGAGTCATGTACAGTTGAAGTCTGAAGTTTACATACAGCCAAATACATTTAAACTCAGTTTTTCACAATTCCTAACATTTTATCCGAGTAAAAATTCCCTGTCTTAGGATCACCACTTTTTTTTAAGAATGTAAAATGTCAGAATAATAGTAGAGATAATTATTTATTTCAGATTTTATTTCTATCATCACATTCCCAGTGGGTCAGAAGTTTACATACACTCAATTCGTTTTTGGTAGCATTGCCTTTAAATTGTTTAACTTGGGTCAAGCATTTCCGGTAGCCTTCCACAATAAGTTGAGTGAATTTTGGCCCATTCCTCCTGACAGAGATGGTGTAACTGAGTCAGGTTTGTAGGCCACCTTGCTCGCACATGCTTTTTCAGTTCTGCCCACACATTTTCTATAGGATTGAGATCAGGGCTTTCTGAGGGCCACTCCAATACCTTGACTTTGTTGTCCTTCAGCCATTTTGCCACAACTTTGGAAGTATGCTTGGGATCATTGTCCATTTGGAAGACACATTTGCGACCAAGCTTTAACTTCCTCACTGACATCTGGAGATGTTGCTTCACTATCCACGTAATTTTCCTACCTCATGATGATCTATTTTGTGAAGTGCAGCCGTCCCTCCTACAGCAAAGCACCCCCACAACATGATGCTGCCACCCCCGTGCTTCACGGTTGGGATGGTGTTCTTCGGCTTGCAAGCCTCCCACCTCAAAATATAAAGATGGTCTTCATGGCCAAACAGTTCTATTTTTGATTCATCAGACCAGAAGACATTTCTCCAAAAAGTACAATCTTTGTCCCCATGTGCAGTTGCAAAGCGTTGTCTGGTATTTCATGGTGGTTTGGATTCGTGGCTTCTTCCTTGCTGAGCGGCCTTTCAGGTTATGTCGCTATAGGACTCGTTTTACTGTGGATATAGATACTTTTGTACCTGTTTCCTCCAATTATAAGTGAAATAATCTGTCTGTAAACAATTGTTGGAAAGATTATTTGTGTCATGCACAAAGTAGATGTCCTAACCGACTTGCCAAAACTATTGTTTGTTTACAAGAAATGAGTGGTTGAAAAACCAGTTTTAATGACTCCAACCTAAGAGTATGTAAACTTCCGACTTCAAATGTAAATGTTTTATTGCCAGTTTAAACATTCTAAGTTCAACATCCTCATAGTGTTCACATTTCTCTCATGTAAATGTTGTTGCTACAAAAAAAGACTAAAGCTGCAATATGTAACTGTCCAAATTCACATAACAATTTGAGATATAGAACTGTCTTTCCTATTGAAAGCAATTGTAAGAAGCGGTAGATCTTTTCTATGTGCACTATTACTATGCTTCCTGTTAAGTTTCTTTAACTTTTGGTTTTGTGCACCAGCTTCAAACACCTGAAAATTCTTTTGGTTATTGAAATTATATTTCACAGTGGTTTAGATGGTTACAGAAAAAAAGCAGTGGAACTGGCTTTGAGGTCCAGAGTTGAGTTTGAGGGCTACAATGCTTGTTTTGTCACATAAACGGAAAATAGGCAAACTATTAGAATTTCAGCAACCAGGAAATGGCAGAGCGATTTCTGCATATTACACCTTTAAAGCGGCAATCATCTGTAGAAACAATAACAATGCGTACTCCCCAAACCCACATCAATAGGTACATATCATTAATTTATAAGTCAAAACTGTCACTACTTCCGCCGAAGTCAGTCCCTCTCCTTGAGAGTGCGGCGTTCGACGTCACCGGTCTTCTAGCCAACGGCGATCCACTTTTCATTTTCCATTTGTTTTATCTTTGTTTTCTACACACCTGGTTTCAATTCCCCAATTACATGTTCATTATTTAACCCTCTGTTTCCCACATGTTAGTGTGCGTGTTTATTGATTGTTCATGGCGGTACTTGTCGGCTGGTTATGTTTGCCGGGTTATGTATGTACGCCCGTTATTTTCTAGTGACCGGTATTTCTCCGCACTTCGAGGATTGTCTGTATACTGGTGCTGTCGTGGAATTTAATACCTTGTACACTCATCTCTGCTCTCCTGCGCCTGATTCACTGCACCAGATACCCACTGCCTGACACAAACATTTATGTAGCAACTGCTGATTGTGCCTTTAAATAAAAATGTATTTGGTATATATTCAGTTTTTGCTCTTTTCTTCATTAGCATGCTGATGATTTCAAATTGTATTGGATTTATTTTTCTGACAAGACATTGAATACATGTTGTTTAGCATATTTAGTACATTTAGTATGTTTAAATGAGTTTGCGCTAAATAGCAGCAAATTGGCCAAAGATTTGCCACAACTGTCTGCCAGAAGCCTGTTTATTCGGTAATGGGAAATAAAATGTCATGCTGTGCAGCTCTGTCTGTAACCTCTTGACCTTTATGCAAATCACCGAAGACCGACAGCGGAAAGGAAGTGGAGTTCCACATTGGCAACAACATGTTTATCTCCCCAAGGTGGCAAAATGCAGGATTATATTTTTTGCCTTAGACATGACTAGCATTTATGCATAACCATTGTAAAAGCTTGGGGCATGTATTATGCTTTGTCTATCGCAACATGACTGGCAAGGTCTCATTGCTGGAAGTACTCGGTATTAATGTTTGAGAAAATTCATGTTTTCTCTGTCCTGGTTTCCTGAAAATCCCCATGGGTTACTATCAACATTGACAACCCATTGTGTACTTCTGAGAAAAGAGTGTACAGAAAAGTGACTAAAACTAGTACAGCATCGCGCCGACCCAAATTCTCTCTCAAGCTTTTTGATACATATTTTTATGAGTACAGCTCAGAATGAGATCAGACAGCTTTTATTTTACACTATGAGCGTGGTGTAAAAAGACAAACATCCGAGCTCCCACATTACAGGTGAGGCTGGAACAATAATGTGAAAATCACTTGGGTGTGATATGAAAGCATGAATTAGTGTCTTGTAATGTCTTCTTTAATTCATGATAGTCAAGGGATACATCTCATGATCGAGCACAAACCAAAAGTCAATCCACTGAACAAATGCATTGATATTCAAATAATGTCTGTCAATACAGTTTGACTAATGTCTGAAGCTGGTCTCTGGCAGCACAATGGACCTCTCTCTATCTCTCTGCTCTGTTTTCATCACCATCATTGACCCGTCGGGCTAATGTATTCACCTAGTGTTACTTCACACGACAGCCATCCGTTCGTCCACTTGTCCGATATCAAGGCAGAGAAAAATAGGAGCCCAATCGATTGGTGTTAATTATGCGGATGTAATGTGGGATGGCACACGCCTGTTTCTCCTTAAGAGGATTCGATAAAGGTCGGGCAATTATAGTTTTTCTATTTTTTCCGGGGGTGGGGGATTCGATAATGGCTCTCCAGAAATTGTCGCCTCCTCCACAACACCAGACTAGCATTCTAAAAGCCCAAATTATGGATCCTCGTTTCTTTGCAGACTCCCAAGTTTGTTTCTTAACAAGGTTTCTGAAGTCAGTGGTCAGCTTGTTTGAAGAGTATTATACGTCATTATAGGAAGAGAAAGATTTGTCAACATGAAGATTAGAAGATTACTCTCTGTGTCTCAGGACACAGAGATTAGAACCATTTTACATTGACTCTACAATTTCAAGAGTTATGGCAAAAACACCCACATACAGAATACACATATCCATGGGTAGAGTACAACACTACCATTTCACTTACCCCCCTCTGAGCAGTGGAATGTAAACAGAATGGTCTCTTCAAGCCAGATGCTCCTACCAATGATTTATATTGTATACCAGATGACTATTAGGGGGTGTCTTTGAAACAATTTATTAAAATACTGTACAATTCCATTCATTCCTATGGAAGACTTCTCCTACTGAGAAGTTCCAAAATGGCCGACCGATGGCTTCAATGCCTCTCAATGGAAAATATGTAGCATCAGCAATCCAGGGTTCATTTACATCATTGGCTCCTACAGTAAAAATCTTAAAGGTCCAGTATTAAGTAAGTAAGTTTTGTGAGGGACCTTACCTAATTCACATAGAAATGTGAGTTATAAAACGGAGATCTGTTTTCTTTACACTTTACACGATAATTGTTTTTTGTAAAATTCGATTGTACAATGAGACACCTCTCAAATTCAAATCTGGACCTCAATGCAAATTACACAGCTTGTGTTAATGCTTCCTCTCTAATCAGGGACTAATTTAAACCTTGAAATCAGGTAGAACAGAAAACCAGCAGTACTCCAGAGCTCGTACAGTAATATTTTAATACCGCTGCTTGTTTAATCACATAAACTGAAATTGGGTAAACATTGTAGATTTTTTGAACCACCCTTTTAGAAAAAAGGATTCCAAAAGGGTTATCTGTCAAGGGATAGGGTTCTTCTACCAAGAACCGGTTTAACCTGACGACCCCTTTTTGGAAGACAAGAGTTCTTTGTAAGGCAAAGGGTTCTACCTAGCACCTTTTTCATCCTAAGAAGCATTTTTTAGGAAGAAATGGTTATTTGATTATTTGGAAAGCAAAACGGATTCTTTGGAAGGCAAGAAAGGTTCCACATAAAACATTTTCAGATCTCCATCATGGAAACTAATCCATCAAGTTAGATCTGACTACTAGATAACCATTCGTTCAACATGCGTTGTTGTCATTGGTGAACTGACTATTATCATATAATTAGGAGCCTACTGTTGACATACAGCTATATCAAGAGGACAGATCAAGAAAGGATTAACATAGGCCTACTCATTTTTAACAGTGTAACATAACATTCTGTGAAGTATTAGCGGAACAGCCCTATCTGCCATGTCTGTTTCTATAGAGGCAGCGACACGCGTTGAACTACTGCAACACAGAATGTTTCCTTGCTCGTCAATGCGCATGGAACTACAGTTGCGGAGATAAAAGCATCTGCGGGCAAGAAAGTGTTTTTCTCTCTTCGTTGACTATAAGTTTCTAATTTTGTCAGAAAGTCGTTTTCATTTCAAGTTAAAGCTTACTGTTAGCTAGCTGGCTGGCTCGCTAGCTAACGTTACGTGTATGATCTGTGTGGTAATATTATTCATATCTCAGAGCCATTTGCTTTGCTAGTCATAGCCTAATATTAGCTAGCTAGCTAACATTGAACCTGGTTGGTTAGCTACCTGCAGATTCATGCAGGGTAGTAACGTTATGAGTTGGGATTATGGTTCATTGTTTAGCTAGCTACAGGTCTGAACAAAATAAGACAGTATGCAAGTAACCATTTCACAAAACCTTCTTTATCCTGCGCATGTGACAAATCATGTGACAAATCTGACAAAACTTTTGTTTACCAGAGAAGGTAATGTGAATAACATGAACTGCACCAGCCAAATTAGGATATAACGTTAAGCCAATGAGAAAATGTTCAATAAGTCTCTGGTAGAATTCCCTGCTTTTATTTCATCACACTCACAAACGTAAGCTATTTTTAAATTTGTAATACTGATCTTGTTGTGAGTATATTTTCCTGTAATAATGAAGACAAATGAGCTAAAGTGAAGACGTTGTCAGCTATATGATATGGTCATTATTAGAACTAGCTAACTTAACATTAGTTAGCTAGCTAACAAGCTAGAAACAAACCAAAATATTGTTTAGAAAGTTGGTTTTGGTTGCCTGGTTTGCTACATTGACTTATACAGTTGAAGTCGGAAGATTACATACACTTAGGTTGGAGTCATTAAAACTAGTTTTTCAACCACTCAACAAATTTCTTGTTAACAAACTATAGTTTTGGCAAGTCAATTAGGATATCTAATTAGGTGTAGGTGCGTCACTTCCTGTTGAATCTGCAGACGTGTTGCTGTGCGTTTTGTTGCTGTGCGTTTTGCTGCCAACTTTACTTTGCTAGCTGACAACTTTACGTTTTTTTGTTTTGTTTTTGTTTTTAATTACCGTTTATATTTTTAGTTTTTTTCCATCGCAACTTTTTTCCCTCATTCAACTTTTTCACTCCGGACGCTTTATCTGGACATGGTTCGTCAACACCTTCAACAGCCGAAGCTAAGTAGTAACATTAACATGATGTCTTCTAATTGCAGTCGCTGTACTCATAATATACAGGAGAACGATCGCCTTACGGCGAGAATAGCTGTGCTACAAGCCCAGCTTCAGACGCAATCGTTAGGCAAGGGTAATTTCAGTGTAGGAAAGGAAGAAACAGCGTCTGTGCCACCAGTAAGTACAGATAGTAACGTTAGTATAAATCCCCCCGCACTGTGCATGACACAAGTAATTTTACCAACAACTGTTTACAGACAGATTATTTCACTTATAATTCACTGTATCACAAATCCAGTGGGTCAGAAGTTTACATACACTAAGTTGACTTATTGTGGGAAGCTTGTTGAAGGCTACCCGAAACATTTGACCCAAGTTAAACAATTTTAAGGCAATGCTACCAAATACTAATTGAGTGTACGTAAACTTCTGACCCACTGTGAATGTGATGAAATAAATAAATATGAAATAAATAATTCTCTCTACTTTTATTCTGACATTTCACATTCTTTAAAAAAAGTGGTGATCCTAACTGACCTAAAACAAGGATTTTTTACTTGGATTAAATGTCAGGAATTGTGAAACTGAGTTAAATGTATTTGGCTAAGGTGTATTTAAACTTCTGACTTCAACTGTACTAAATTCATTTTTAAACGAGTGGGTTTATTGGTGTCAAAATACACTAGTTATGCTATTATGGACCACTAGGCTGCAGCCTGTCGTTGTTGTGTTTATACTTTTTAATAATGACAACGACAAGTTTGATGTCGGACGATAATAGAATGTCGTGATGTCACTGCGACAACTTTCGATAGACGTGGTACACACCAGGCTTTAGTCTTGAAGTCTTTAGTTGTTAAGTACATGTGAATCCTTAAACCTCTTAGGGCTAGGGGGCAGTGCTCGGAAGTTCAGATAAATGATGTGCCCAAAGTTAACTGCCTGTTACTCAGGCCCAGAAGCTAGGATACGCATTTAATTGGTAGCATTGGATATAAACTATTCAGAAGTTTCTAAAACTGTTAAATTAATGTCTGTGACTATAACACAACTGATATCGCAGGCAAAAACCCGATGAGAATCCATTCAAATCCTTTCTATGGGATATTCAAAGGAATTCCTCCCAGATTGCAGTTCCTATGGTTTCCACTAGATGCCAACAGTCTTTAGAAAGGGTTTCAGGCTTAATTTTTGAAAAATTATTTAGTAGTTGTAGTTTTTCAAGGTGGCTCTCATTTGGACTGTAGTCTTGTGGCGCACGTGGATGAGGGCTCACACTTCATTATTTATCTCCAGGTTGAACATACTACATTCCGTCTTAAATTTGGTAGTTTATTTACATATTAGGGAACCTGAGGATTGATTAGAAATGTTGTTTGACTTGTTTGGACGAAGTTTACCAGTAATGTTTGGGATTGCTTCGTCTGCATTTTGAAAGAGTGGAACGTGTGGATTACTGAATCAAACACGCCAACTAAACTGAATTTTTTGGGATATAAAGGACTTTATTGAACAAAAACAACCATTTATTGTGTAGCTGGGACCCTTGGGATTGCAAACTGAGGAAGATCTTCAAAGGTAAGTGATTTATTTTATCGCTATTTCTGATTTTTGTGACGCCTCTGCTGGTTTGGAAAATGTTTTTATTGCTGGTGTATGCGGGGCGCTGTCCTCAGATAATCACATGGTATGCTTTCGCCGTAAAGCCTTTTTGAAATCTGACAAAGCGGTTGGATTAACAAGAAGTTAAGCTTTTAAACGATGTAAGACACTTGTATTTTCATGAATGTTAATATTACGATTTTGTCATTTGAAATTGGCGCACTCCAGCTTCACCAGATGTTGTCGATTTTGATCCCGATAACGGGAACCGTGCGCTTAAAGAGATGAATGGGACTTAGGCTTAAGTGAGTGTGAATGATGCTGAATGGGTGTAGACAAAAGAGAGCTCTCCAGTAGGTGTACCAAGACATTGAAGGGCCATTTTCTCAAAAGTGAGGTTACAAGTTGATCAAATTTTAAATTAGAATTACTTTCCCATTGTTCCTCAAATGTAGTGTATAATATACAATTTTCTAGCTCTGAGTCTATACTTTTATCCATTGTAAAAAACACAATTTCAAATGGCGCTATATAAGACCGAATCGAGCCGCTAGGTCAATTTCGTGTCTTTGTTTCAGGATTCAACAGAAACCAACAATTCAGCCTCACTTGAAGTTTGCAACGAAAAATGCAGTGTACTCATTCATTGAAGTATCTTATTGTGAAGGTACACCTATGTCACTGTAAATAACATCAGATCGCCCAGAAAACTGAGAGAGGATTCTCCCAAAAAATGCTAATCAGGTCACCGTCCATGATTGTTCAACCCTGCTAAAATCCCTACACCACCTAGGTGAAGTACATTAGAGTCAGTTCTACAACAACGCTGGACAATAATGGGGCTCTTCATCCGGGTGCTGATGTACACAGAGGGTAGGCACCCAGCAGCACTGTCTTGACTGTATAGAGAGAGAGAATTTTTAATTTGTGTTGATAATCAGAGGCTTTATTTGAGTGAGAGTGGTTTCACCTCTTCTAGGCAATTAACAAATAGTGTTAGTTCTTCAGTCTCCCCTGGTTTTTCAACAACAGCTGTAAGCGGCGGTAGTATTCAGTGGCGTTTTTGTCGCAGAAACAAAGACGGTTCTGTCTAGTTGTTCGAGGATGAAAAGAGAGGTAGGCTCCACACCACTCTCTCACTTGAGTATCTTGCCTAGTTATTTACAGATTCTCATTTTTGCTCATTTTTAGCTTTGTCAACTATGTGTGTGTTTTCTACACGTGTTCGAACCTCTCCCTGTAGGCTTTACAGACACTCACCACTCCTTGGCTGCAACCCTTCTAATGTACACTGTGCACACAACCCAAGTGGAATTCCAGGTCTCTGGCAGCGTTTGGAATTGCCACAGTTCATCTCAGCCCATGCTGCCCTTCAGTTCCTTGCCTTTTTGGCCCTGATGGAGACATGGATCACCCCAGAGAACACGCTACTCCAGCTGCTCTTTCTTTATCTGACTATGTTTTCTCTCATAGTCTGAGAGCATCTGGTCGTTGTGGTGGTGGCACAGGTGTACTCATTTCTCCTAAGTGGAGATTTTATCTTTTCTCAATCTCACCTGTA
Source organism: Salvelinus alpinus (assembly GCF_045679555.1). NCBI lineage: Eukaryota > Metazoa > Chordata > Actinopteri > Salmoniformes > Salmonidae > Salvelinus > Salvelinus alpinus. Next base: position 48,242,263 of record NC_092105.1, on the reverse strand, counting down.
CATATCCTCATTTGAAGTCCATGCTGTCACTGTCACTTATCCACTCAAGCGTAACATGAATGTAATCTATCGCCCACCAGCTGCCCTTGGAGAGTTCCTCAATGAGCTTGACACCTTGATAACCTCATTTTCTGACGATGGCTCACCGCTCCTCGTACTTGGCGACTTCCACCTCCCGACGTCTGTCTACGAATCATTTCTTTCCAACACTCTCTTTCCCCTCCTTGTCTCTTTTGACATCACCCTTTCACAGCCACCCCCCCCCCAACAACTCACAAGGCAGGCAATACGCTTGACCTTATCTTTACTAGTGGCTGCTTGCCTACCAATCTCACTGCAACCCGCTCCAGGTCTCTGATCACTACTTCCATTTTTGTCCCCCTTTCCTCCAACCCTAACCACTCAGCCTCTACCCAGATGGCCATGCGCCATCACAATCTTCCCTTCTCTCTCCCACTACTCTCTCTGCTTCTATCCTGTCATCTCCCTTCTGCTAAATCCTTCTCCCTCCTGTCTCCTGATACTGCCTCTTCAACACGACTCTCCACCAGCACTGTCCCCTTTCCTCCCGGCCGGGTCGGCCCTCCCCTCCTGCTCCATGAATGAGTGACTCATTGCGAGCTTACAGAACAGAGCTGCAGGCAGCTGAGCTAAAATGGAGGAAAACTAAACTTGCGAAGGACAAATCATCCTTTCACTCCCTCCTCTCTACCTTCTCTTCCTCAGTATCCGCTGCTAAAGCCACTTTCTACACTCTAACCTACATAAGAGATGCATGTGGCAGCTCCCTTTTGATTGATGAGGATTTTCATAGGGCAAATGGACTGTCCCTTACTAGATGTCCATGGGTTCTATTAAAATAGGCCAACGGCCTCAGGTCGCACCACAAGGCCTGGACTTCCAGGACACTCGGTTTCAGAGACTGACTGTATATGGCAAATGGACATTTCATAACCAAATTAACATGGTCGTTCATCGTAAATGGAATAGACTTCAAAGACGAAACTCAGTAAACACAGGGGTGGCCAAATGTACTTTCAGACCAGAAACAAGATGGTGTCGAGGCCACAACGCTCTCTGAGTTAATGCATATTTTGTGTGAATAAAGGTTGAAAACTGTAACGAAGTGCTAATTTCACTGCTTCATGTCAAAGTACATAAACCTACGGTGTAAGGAAAAATAGAACCAGCCATTTATCTATCGTAGTTTACGAGAAATTGTACAACGTCCATTTCATGATGCTAAAACAAATGTTTTTTTAAGTTATAGATTCAGTTGAGGCGTGTTAAGGCGAATCCGTCAGGGCGGGTTTCGGAGCTCTACTTGATTTCTGTGATTTTCTGTAGTCACACACACACACAGACAATATGGAGTGACACAGTGTGGGGCTTACAGACACACGGTGTTCGAACCATCAAAGAACCGTCAGAACAAGAGCTCTGAAACTTTTTATAGAGCTTAAGTCGGTAGTGCACGGTCAGTTACGTGGCTCTAGAAGCTTCTCAGGCCAAGAAACAGCCTCGTCCATTAGTAATATCTTCAATTCGTTTTTTTAACATCACAAAAATGACAACATTTAGAAAAGTCCCAGAATCACCCTCCCGGGTGGCGCAGTGGTCTAGGGCACTGCATCGCTAGCTGCGCCACCAGAGTCTCTGGGTTCACGCCCAGGCTCTGTCGCAGCCGGCCGCAACCGGGAGGTCCGTGGGGCGACGCACAATTGGCATAGCGTCGTCCGGGTTAGGGAGGGTTTGGCCGGTAGGGATATCCTTGTCTCAGTATGTAAAATGTAATAAAATGTATGCACTCTACTGTAAGTCGCTCTGGATAAGAGCGTCTGCTAAATGACTAAAAATGTAAATGTAAATCATAAGACTAGGTGCATTGAAACAGCCTCATAGAGACGGACCCTACAAGTTTCTGTCCTCTTTCAGGGACCCCGTAGCATTGCCTGAAAATAAGTGAATTTTCAGCACTAATTAATGTCGCTGCTCGGGCTTCGAATGACCTATCGAGGATAAACTCGGGATTCAGGGTCACCTCAACTAGGCCTACACATAATATCAGAACTGGACACGCAGCTAGAAAGTAACTACGTGTTAAAAAAAAATTAAGGTTTTAACAGAAGGTGCTGTGAATTTTGGGTAGGCTCTGAAATATGTGATAGTTGGCTTCTAAACGAGTTGGACAAAGTGGGTTTGGTGTCAGTATGATATCTTATTGACTGATGGATGGCTGACTTGATGGCTGACTTTTGTCCACTTCCAATAAGTTTCAACAGTGATGAATCAACAGAAAATGCACATGCTGAAATCAACACTGAAAGTGTTAGCAAATGGCATCACCGTAGTCTCTAGGCCGTGTCGAGGTCAACGAGGTGCCCCACTTGACCGTAGCTCGCTCGACTGTGCTAAAAGTAGGTCCGGAATGAAGAATGACTAGTAGTGATTTCAACATGCTTTTGACATATTGCGGCCTCTGGGGTCACACAGAGACACGCCGTTTTCGATGGGCTCATCGGGGGGAGGTTGGTCTGGATAAGCCCAACCATGTAGTTTGACCCATCTGAGTTTCTCCCTAAGGATAACATGGGTTCACAGGTTATGCTCCAACTCTGCTTCTGTGCAAGCAATTTCTTAAATTCCTTTTGCCATGTGTTCAGGGTAACCTGTAGCTCTACAGATATATTTGAAAAGATAGAATGGTCCCCTTCATATCCTAAAGGGGAAGTATGAACTTTACCATCAAATAGGGCTGAAATCAACAATAGGGCAGGCTGAAAACATCACAGAAAGGGAAACAAATGGCATAAATTTGAGATGCTTTTGGGTGACAGCGGCAGAACCGTTGAGGCTAGAAGCACAATTCAACCACAGGACAGTGTCCAATACACATAATACATTGCCAGTCTTAACATTTTATACTGCAGTTGGACAGTGTCCATTGCTAATATTTTTATATTGGACAGTGTCCAATACACATATGCTATATTGTCAGTGTGAACATGCTCTTCTGCAAGTTGACAGTGTCCATTGCCAATGTAAATCCATTAGGACGTCCATTACGAAATGCACATGCTCAATCAACACCAACGAGAAATTCTGACTTCCTAAGATCAAACATGACAAATAAACCTTCTAGGTTGATTCAGGGCTTAACATAGTGATATATATCATTTGGTCAGTTTATAGGCCATCTCAACATTATATATGCCATTTGCACATGGTTCACTGACTTTTGGGTTCGGAAGCCGACTTCTTTGATCATATATGACAAATGGACAAAACATGAGCCTTATGACAAACTCGCATAAAATAAGACAAATCTATGTCCATATGGTTCCTACATATGTATAATTGACAACAAAAAAAAATGTTTTAACATTTTGTAACATTTTGAAGATTTCACACTTGAGACCTGACTTTCAGACCATTTCACATATGAAATCCTACGGTGGAGCGCACTTGCCACCTTTTGGATTTTTGGTTTATAACACTCGGCATTTGACATGTTCCACTTGCAATATGTTTTTGACCAACTGCCGCCCAATTGAGTGGTATTTGCGAATGTGTATATGGTTGTCCCAATGTCAATAAGATGCCATTCATTTAGTCAATTTCATGGGGGTCTTCCTTTACCCTAGGAAACTCTTTTCCATCTTCTCCTCCCTCCTTATCCTCCACCCCCTGCCTCCTCCTTCTCTGCGGACGACTTTGTCAAACACTTTGAAAAAAAGGTTGACATTCGTTACTCATTCACTCATTCACCTATTGAGTCAACTGGTCTCATTCACACAGAACTTGACCTCTTTCTCCCCTCTCTCTCCAGATGACATCCTGCGACTAGTGAGGTCTGGCCACCCAACAACACTGGAGACCTTCTCACTTCCCTCACCATCTCTGGAGACCTTCTCCCATTCCTCACTTCCCTTAACATGTCATCTCTGACCACTGGCTGCATCCCCTCTGCCTTTGAAAATGTCCCAAATTGCTCCCCTCCTCAAAAAAACAACACTCGACTCATCTGACGTCAAAAACTATAGACTTGTACCCCTTTCTTTTCTTTCCAAAACACATAAGCAAGCTGTAGCTGATCAAATTTCTCGTTATCTCTCTCAGAACGATCTTCTTGACCCTGACCCGTCAGGCTTCAGGACGTATCACTCAATCGACACTGGTGTTCTGTGTCATGGAGGCTCTCCGCACTGCCAAAGCTGACTCACTCTTCTCTTTGGCTCTGCACACTCTTGAATTGCATCCTACCTGGCAGACCGCTCCTACCAGGTGACATGGAGAGGATCTGTGTCTGCACCACGTACTCTCACTACTGGTGTCATTCAGGGCTCATTTCTAGGCCTTCTAGGCCTCCCCTCTTCTCTCTATACACCAAGTCACACGGCTCTGTCATATCCTCGCATGGTCTCTCCTATCATTGCTATGCGGATGACACACAAGTACTTTTCTCCTTCCACCCCCACCCAGGTGGCAACACGGATCTCTGCGTGCCTGGCAGATATCTCAACTTGGATGTCGGCCCACCACCTCAAGCTCAACCTTGACAAGACGGAATTGCTCTTCCTCCCAGGGAAGGAAAAGGAGGATAGATAGACAGTTGTACAACTGAATGCATTCAACTAAAATGTGTGTCCTGCATTTAACCCACCCCTCTGAATCAGAGAGGTGCGGAGGGCTGCCTTAATTGACATCCACGTCATCGGCGCCCTGGGAACAGTAGGTTAGCTGCCTTGCTCAGGGGCAGAACGACAGATTATTACCTTGTCAGCTTGCGGATTCGATCCAGAAACCTTTTGTTTACTGGCCCAATGCTCCTATCCGCCAGGCCTGCCCTCTCAAAGAACTCTCTATCACGTTGACAACAGGTGTTGCCCTCCTAGAGTGCAAAGAACCTTGGTGTGACCCTGGACAACGCCCTGTCTTTCTCTGCAAACATCAAAGCAGTGACTCGCTCCTGCAGGTTCATGCTCTATAACAGTGGTTCCATAACTTTTTATCGTCTCGTACCCCTTCAAACATTCAACCTCCAGCTTTGTACCCCCTCTAGCACCAGGGTCAGCACACTTTAAAATGTTGTTTTTTTGCCATCATTGTAAGCCTGCCACGCACTATACAATACATTTATTAAACATAAGAATGAGTGACTTTTTGTCACAACCCGGCTCATGGGAAGTGACAAAGAGCTCTTATAGGACCAGGGCACAAATAGTAATATAATAATAATCAATCATTTTGCTCTTTATTTAACCATCTTACATATAAAACCTTATTTGTTCATCGAAAATGGTGAATAACTCACCACAGGTTACTGAGAAGGGTGTGCTGTAAAGGATGCACATAACTCTGCAATGTTGGGTTCTATTGGAGAGTCTCAGTCTTAAATGATTTTCCACACACAGTCTGTGCCTGTATATAGTTTTCATGCTAGTGTCGGCCGAGAATCTACTCTCACATAGGTACGTGGTTGTAAGGGGCATCAGTGTCTTAACAGCGTGATTTTCAAAGGCAGGATACTCTGAGCGCAGCCCAATCCAGAAATCTGGCAGTGGATTCTGATTAAATAATAATTAATAATAATGATAATAATTTTCACAAAACCGCTTGTTGCAATTTCAATGACGCTCAGTGGACTGGAGGCAGGGCATGAAATTGATAACAAATCGAGTTTGTGTCATCTGTTTCAGGAAATTACCTGTATAATTGCACCCATCTCTCACTCAGGTGCTTCGCTATATCACATTTGACATTGTCTGTAAGGTTGAGTTCATTTGTACACAAAAAATCATACAATGATGGAAAGACATGTGTGTTGTCCTTGTTAATACAGACAGAGAAGCGCGACAACTTCTTAATCCTAGCCTCAATTTTGTCCAGCACATTGAATATAGTTGCAGAGAGTCCCTGTAATCCTAGATTCAGATCATTCAGGCGAGAAAAAACATCACCCAGATAGGCCAGTCATGTGAGAAACTTGTCATCGTGCAAGCGGTCAAACAAGTGAAAATTATTGTCAGTAAAGAAAACTTTAAGCTCGTCTCTCAATTTAAAAAAAAATGTGTCAATACTTTGCCCCTTGATAACCAGCGCACTTCTGTATGTTGTAAAAGCATTACATGGTCGCTACCCATATCATTGTGCAGAAACAACATGACTGTTCAGGGTCCTTGCTTTAAAAAGTTAACCATTTACACGGTAGTGTCCAAAACGTCTTTCAAGCTGTCAGGCATTCCCTTGGCAGCAAGAGCCCCTCTGTGGATGCTGCAGTGTACCCAAGTGGCGTCGGGAGCAACTGCTTGCAAGCGCGTTACCACTCCACTATGTCTCCATGCCATGGCTTTTGCGCCATCAGTACAGATACCAACATGAGCAGCAGCTATGTTTGGCTACAAATGGACAGTTGGGGGAATTCCCGTGAGAGAATAACGGTTAATGTGATTGGATGTTAACTACTTGACTAGGCTACCTGTATTTGACATTGCGTTGTTATTTCGCTGAACACTAGAAGGTATAATTTTATTTTTGAAAGTGAAATGAGGATACTCAGGCGAGGGAAAAAAACACCCAAATGTATAGCCCCGTTATATTATTTTAAATGTGAATCACATTTTTATTTGGCGTACCCCTGGCCTTGTGACGCGTACACCAGTTTGGGAATATCTGCTCTACATTATCCGTAGAGTATGACGATACATCACACAGGAAGTGGCGCAGGTCCTAATCCAGGCGCTTGTCCTCTTCCGTCTGGACTACTGCAACTCGCTGTTGTCTGGGCTCCCCGCTTGTGCCATCAAACCCCTGCAACTTATCCAGAATGCTGCAGCCCGCCAGGTCTTCAATCTTCCCAAGTTCTCTCATGTCACCCTGCTCCTCCTCACACTCCGCTTCCTGTCGAAGCTTGCATCGACTACAAGACCATGGTGCTTATCTACGAAACAGCAAGAGGATCTGCCCCTCCCTACCTTCAGGCGATGCTCAAACCCTACACCCCAACCCGAGCATTCCATTCTGCCATGGGAGGGCAGCTCCCGCTCAACCCAGTCCAAGCTCTTCTCTGTCCTGGCACCCCAATGGTGGGACGAGCTTCCCCCTGAAGCTAGGACAGCAGAGTCCCTGTCCATCTTCTGAAAACATCTGTAACTTCAAACAGTATCTTAAAACAGTATCTTAAATAATCCACCTCATCACCTCGACCCCTGAGTTAAGATGTACTTTCTGGGCCTGTGATATGTGGTTGACCCACCTGGTTATATTAAGATGAATGCACTAACTGTAAGTCGCTCTGGATAAGAGTGTCTGCTAAATGACTAAAATGTAAATGGTAAAAAAATTGCAGAAATGGAATGGAAAATTAATGATTACAAGGTACTGAAAGCCCACGCGTTCATTATAGTCTACTCCAGCACTCAAGTCCTATCACACATGGACTACTGAGGGTTTCCAATGTTACAATATGTTTAGGCCACATTGACATTTCACTTGTTATGAGGGTCTTCATGAGAACCATGTCTGTGCTCTAACAAGCCACCACATCCTCCTCTCTTGGCTGTAACCTACATTACAGTATCAACATTCTGTTACAGGAACACTGGTGTATTTGTTAGAATACGAGCTAACTAGTAATTTTGCACTCCTTACACATCAACAATATAGTATCTGGATGAAGTTTGATAATACGAAGTAAATAATAAGGACGATATTACATGATATGTATATTGTCAGATGTTTATTGATAGGCAATGCATTTTGTGTAAAGTTTGATTTATGATTTGACCATGTGACAGCCTTATTCTAACTGCCGGATCAAAACAATGTGTTAGAAGATGGCTATTGTATTAGTAGCTAGCTATATTGCTATACACGTTCTAGCTAGTGCCATCACTGATACAGGCAGTATTTGCTTTCCTTTGATCATTACAAAACGCTTCAACTCCCCAGCGAATTAGCAAATTATTCAGTATCAATTAGCCTTTATCTCATATAATGATTTTCATGATATTGATCAAATGAAGCCTGATCTGTTCTAGGTTAACTTCAATACGCTAACGTTGTAAAGTTACGTAACTATGGTTTAGCTCTTAGCTAATGTTAGATTATTAGCTATTAGTTAGATTAGAATGCACTGTGAGGAGCATGCAGAAAATGTTTTGTTTAGCTTGCTATCTAGCTCTGTATAATACAGTGCATTCGGAAAGTATTCAAACCCCTTGACTGTTTCCACATTTTGTTACATTACAGCCTTATTCAAACATTTATTAATTTATTACATTTATTCAATTGTTTTTTCCCCCTCAATCTACACACAATACCCCATAATGAGCAAAAACAGGTTTTTAGAAATGTTTGCAAATGCCAAGTGTGTGCAAAGCTGTCAAAGGCAAAGAGTGGCTACTTTGAAGAATCTCAAATATAAAATATATTTTGATTTGTTTAACGCTGTTTCTGGTTACTACATGATTCCATGTGTTATTTCATAGTTTTGATGTCTTCACTCTTTTACAATGTAGAAAATAGTAAAAAATAAATTAAAACCCTGGAATGAGAAGGTATGTCCAAACTTTTGACTGGTACTGTATAAACTGAATATCCCAAACATTAGGAAAATCTTCCTAATATTGATTTGCACCCCCCCATTTTGCCCTCAGAACAGCTTTAATTTGATGGGGAATGGACTACAAGGAGTCAAGCATTCTACAGAGATGCTGGATCACGTTGACTCCAATGCTTCCCATAGTTGAGTCAAGTTGGCCGGCTGTCCTTTAGGTGGTGGATCATTCTTGGTACACACGGGTAACTGTTGAGTGGGAAAAACATAGCATCGTTGCAGTTCTTGACACACACTGTGCGCCTTGCACCTACTACCACATCCCATTCAAAGGCACTTAATTATTTTGTCTTGCCCATTCAATCTCTGAATGGCAAACACACACAATCCATCTTTAACTTGAAAAATCCTTCTTTAACTTGTCACCTCCAATTCATTTTAACTGATTGAAGTGCTATCAATAAGCTTTCACCTGGTCAGTCTATTTCATGGAAAGAGCAGGTGTTTTTAATATTTTCTACACTCAGTGTAATGGTGTATGGACAGTATATGACTAGAAAAGGTGTGTATAGTAGTAGTTATATAGGATGAGCCATGACTAGAATACACTATATGCAGTGGGGCAAAAAAAGTATTTAGTCAGCCACCAATTGTGCAAGTTCTCCCACTTAAAAAGATGAGAGAGGCCTGTAATTCTCATCATAGGTACACTTCAACTATGACAGACAAAATTAGGAAAAAAAATCCAGAAAATCACATTGTAGGAATTTTATTGAATTTATTTGCAAATTATGGTGGAAAATAAGTATTTGGTCACCTACAAACAAGCAAGATTTCTGGCTCTCACAGACCTGTAACTTGTCCTCCGCTCCTCTGTCCTCCACTCGTTACCTGTATTAATGGCACCTGTTTGAACTTGTTATCAGTATGAAAGACACCTGTCCACAACCTCAAACAGTCACACTCCAAACTCCACTATGGCCAAGACCAAAGAGCTGTCAAAGGACACCAGAAACTAAATTGTTGACCTGCACCAGACTGGGAAGACTGAATCTGCAATAGGTAAGCAGCTTGGTTTGAAGAAATCAACTGTGGGAGCAATTATTAGGAAATGGAAGACATACAAGACCACTGATAATCTCCCTCGATCTGGGGCTCCACGCAAGATCTCACCCCGTGGGGTCAAAATAAATTTTCACACTTTGGTGATGCTAATTATATCTTCTTTAGTTCAAATGTGAATACAATTCTATATAAATCGTAGTTTTCAAATGACTGAACCTTTAAGAAATCCAGTGGTAATGCGTAGCACAGCTTTATAAAAGAATACATGGTTATTTGAGATATAGAATAATTTATTTGCGTGTTGGGAACAGTGTCATGGAATGGTCGCACTGCAGTTAAAACAATAACAAAGTGAAAACCCGCCACAGTTTTGGTAAACAGCTGAGGGATGGGGCTGGAGAAATATAACACCTCTCAAATGTATAGACAGAGATATGGGTGCAAGGACTAGCTATCAATGATATCAAAATTATAATTTTAACCATGTTTTGAGGCTATACATCTCTAATAATGCATTATAACAGCATCATAACATAACACATCGTCATGAAATTGACTTTATCCTGCCATGTTATAATTCCAGTCCTGTAAATTATCCATAAAAATGCCAAAAAGAGATGGTATTTGGAAATAACATAGACGTTTCATACCTTCTTTACATTGAGACACGATCACATATGTTTCTCTTTATTTGTGGGAATACTTGGGAACAGATTTCAGAAAATATACACTACAATTCAAAAGTTTAGGGTCACTTAGAAATGTCCTTGTTTTCCATGAAAATATACATGAAATGAGTTGCAAAATGAATAGGAAATATAGTCAAGACGTTGACAAGGTTAAAAATAATGATTTTATATTTAAAAGAATAATTGTGTCCTTCAAACTTTGCTTTCGTCAAAGAATCCTCCATTTGCAGCATTTACAGCCTTGCAGACCTTTGGCATTCTAGTTGTCAATTTGTTGATGTAATCTGAAGAGATTTCACCCCATTCTTCCTGGAGCACCTCCCACAAGCTGGATTGGCACTTCTTACGTATCATACGGTCAAGCTGCTACAACAACAGCTCAATAGGGTTGAGATCCGGTGACTGTGCTGGCCACTCCATTATAGACAGAATACCAGCTGACTGCTGCTTCCCTAAATAGTTATTGCATAGTTTGGAGCTGTGCTTTGGGTCATTGTCCTGTTGTAGGAGGAAATTGGATCCAATTTTGGGCCGTCCATAGGGTTTGGCATGGCGTTGCAAAATTAAGTGATAGCCTTCTTCAAAATCCCGTTTACCCTGCACAAATCTCCCACTTTACCACCACAAAAGCACCCCACCATGCTTGACAGATGGCGTCAAGCACTCCTCCAGCATCTTTTCATATTTCTACGTCTCACGAATGTTCTTCTTTGTGATCTGAACACACTTTTTTCCAATCTTCCTGTGTCCAGTGTCTGTGTTGTTTTGCCCATCTTAATCTTTTCTTTTTATTGGCCAGTCTGAGATATGGCTTTTTCTTTGCAACTCTGCCTAGAAGGCAAGCTTCCCTGATTCGCCTCTTCACCGTTGACGTTGAGACTGGTGTTTTGCGGGTACTATTTAATGAAGCTGCCAGTTGAGGACATGTGAGGCGTCTGTTTCTAGACACTCTAATGTACTTATCCTCTTGCTCAGTTGAGCACCGGGGCCTCCCACTCCTCTTTCAATTCTGGTTAGAGATCTTCAGTTTCTTGCAAATTTCTCGCATGGAATGGCCTTCATTTCTCAGAACAAAAATAGACTGACGAGTTTCAGAAGAAAGTTTTGTTTCTGGACATTTTGAGCCTGTAATCGAACCCACCCATGCTCCAGATACTCAACGAGTAAAGAAGGCCAGTTTTAATGCTTCTTTAATCAGGACAACAGTTTTTAGCTGTGCTAACATAATTACAAAAGGGTTTTCTAATGATCAATTAACCTTTTAAAATTATAAACTTGGATTAGCTACCACAACGTGCCATTGGAACACCAGAGTGATGGTTGCTGATAATGGGCCTCTGAATGCCTATGTAGCTATTCCATTAAAAAATCCACCTTTTCCAGCTACAATAGTCATTTACAGCATTAACAATGTCTCCACTGTATTTCTGGTCAATTTGATGTTATTTTAAATGGACAAAACATTTGCTTTTCTTTCAAAAACAAGGACATTTCTAAGTGACCCCAAACTTTTGAACGGGAGTGTATATGGATTTGGATACTGTTTGGTTTTTTGACACAAAAGACAAAATATGATGTTTTTCATTTTTACTTTGGGGGGCCAGATAAAAATTGCTGTTGCCAACCTCTGGCCTACAATATGTAGCCTTCGGCCCACTATCACATAATGAAACTCCCTACAGGTCCACACACACGCCAACACATGCTAACACACACACAAACACTTCGCTATGAGGGCAAACCTTCCTTTCCCTCCTCTCTCTACGGCTTACCACCATCTCCGGCTCGGTCGAGGTTCACACTCCCGTGGTGTACACGCTGCCGGAACCCAATTATGCCTCACCAGCAAATGATCGCCATTAGCAGGGTACCAGTGTGCATCAGCGGGGGGGTTGGCCCTTTAGTTCACCTCCCAGCCTGAGTTTCCTGACTCACAGAAACACTGATTAGCATAGCTGCTAATGTGCACTAATGCACCGCGCCTCCAATTCTCCTGAGCTGCACCTTTGTACCCCGACGTTCTTTGTCTTTAAGAGGTAAAATAACGGTTATGGTCCCCAAGCTGCACTCCACCACTCTCTCAATCATTAGTCACAAACTTCAATTAGGACCATTATTAAGGTGCACAATGGCTTGAAAGTGTAAGTGTCTCTCTTTGCTGTGTATGCAAGCATTTATCTCCACACGTCAGAATATAAATATTGATAGGCCTACAGTCAGTGAAGAGAGGCATTGTGATGACCAGAGTAGTTAGCTACTTCTGTAAAATGTATCTTATGTTCAGTGTAGCTTAAATACAGTGCAGCATTTATTCATGTGCTTTCAGCCAAGAGAATAAATCTATTTATACTGAACAAAAATTTAAAGGCAACATGCAACAATTAAGATTTTACTGAGTTACAGTTCATATAAGGAAATCAGTCAAATGAAATAAATTCATTAGGCTCTAATCTATGGATTTCACATGACAGGGAATACAGATATGCTGTTGGTCACAGATACCTTAAAAAAAATGGGTCCTCGCAATGGGACTCAGGATTTCCTAACGATGTATTTGTGCATTCAAATTGCCATCGATAAAATGCAATTGTGTTTGTTGTCCGTAGTTTATGCCTGGGCATACCATAACCCCACCTCTACCATGGGGCACTCTGTTCACAATGTTGACATCAGCAAACCGCTGACGCAATACAGTTGGACATACTGCCAAATTCACTAAAACGATGTTGGAGGTGGCTTATGGTAGAGAAATTAACATTCAATTCTCTGGCAACCTATCTGGTGGACATTCGGGCAGTCAGCATGCCAATTGCAAGCTCCCTCAACTTGAGACATATGTGGCATTGTGTTGTGTGACAAAACTGAACTTTTTATTGTGGATTTTCATTGTCCTCAGCTCTAGGTGCACCTGTGTAATGACCATGCTGTTTATTCAGCTTCTCGACATGCCACACCTATCAGGTGGATGGATTATCTTGGCAAAGGAAAAATGCTAACTAACAGGGATGTAATCAAATTTGTGCACAAAATTGGAGATAAATAAGCTTTTTGTGAGTATGGAAAATTTCTGGGATCTTTTATTTCAGCTCATGAAAAATGGGACCAACAATTTACATGTTGCGTTTATATGTATATATAAATAGTATATGGACACCCCTTAAAATGTGTGGATTTGGCTACTTTAACCACACCCGTTGCTGACAGGTGTATGAAACCGAGCACACAGCCATGCAATCTCCATAGACAAACATTGGAAGTAGAATGGCCTTACTGAAGAGCTCAATGACTTTCAACGTGGCACCATCATAAGATGCCACCTTTCCAACAAGTCAGTTTGTCAAATTTCTGCCTTGCTAGAGCTGCCCCGGTTGACTGTAAGTGCTGTTATTGTGAGGTGGAAATGTCTAGGAGCAACAACGGCTCAGCTGCAAAGTGGTGGGCACACAAGCTCACAGAACAGGACCGGCGAGTGCTGACATTTAAAAAATGTCTGTCTTTGATTGCAACAATCACCAAACGTCCTCCGGAAGCAATATCAGAATAAGAACTGTTCGTCGGGTGATTCATGAAATGGGTTTCCATGGCTGAGCAGCTGCACACAAGCCTAAGATCACCATGCACAATGCCAAGCGTCGGCTGGAGTTGTGTAAAGCTCGCTGCCATTGGACTCTGAAATAGTGGAAACGCGTTCTCTGGAGTGATGAATCACGCTTCACCATCTGGCAGTCAGACGGACGAATCTGGGTTTGGGGGAGGCCATGACATTGCTACCTGCCCCAATGCAAAGTGTCTTGGGCTGTTCAGGCTAGGCCACTTAGTTCTTAAAACTTAAGCTTACAGCATACAATATGGGGCAGCAGGTAGCCTAGTGGTTAGAGCGTTGAGCCAGTAAACGGAAGGTTGCTGGATCGAATCCCTGAGCTGACAAGGTAAAAATCTGTTGTTCTGACCCTGAGCAAGGGGCACTGTTCCCTGGGCGCAGAAAAAGTGGATGTTGATTAAGGTATCCCCCTGTACCTCTCTGATTCAGAGGGGTTTGGTTATATGTGGAATACATTCAGTTGGATGACTATATGTGGAATATGTTCAGTTGGATGACTGACTAGGTATCCCCCTTTCTCTACAATGACATTCTAGACGATTCTGTGCTTCCAACTTTGTTGCCACAGTTTTATCTTTATTTAACTAGGCAAGTCAGTGAAGAACAAATTTACAATGATGGCCTACCAAAAGGCCTCCTGCAGGGACAGGGGCTGGGATTCCAAATAAAAATAAATGAAATACAAATACAGGACAAAACACACATCACGACAAGAGAGACAACACTAGCATTGCAGCAACACATGACAACACAACAACATAGTAGCCACACATGGCAGCAGCACAAAACAGGGTACAAACATTATTGGGCACAGACAACAGCACAAAGGGCAAGAAGGTAGAGACAACAATGCATCACACAAAGCATCCACAACTGTCAGTAAGAGTGTCCATGATTGGGTCTTTGAATGAAGAGATTGAGATAAAACTGTCCAGTTTGAGTGTGTGTTCCAGCTCGTTCCAGTCGCTAGCTGCAGCGAACTGAAAAGATGAGCGACCCACTGATGTGTGTGCATTTAACCGAATGTGACTGGCAGAATGGGTGTTGTATGTGGGCTGCAGTAGGTATCTCAGATAGGGGGAGTGAGGCCTAAGAGGGTTTTATAAATAAGCATCAACCAGTGGGTCTTGCGATGGGTGTACAGAGATTTACACAAGTGTATAGAGTGCAGTGATATGTCCTACAAGGAGCATTGGTGGCAAAGCTGATGGCCGAATAGTAAAGGACATATAGCCGCTCGAAAGCACCCTTACCTGCCAATCTATAAATGACGTCTCCATAATCTAGCATGGGTAGGATGGTCATCTGAATCATGGTTAGTTTGGCAGCTGGAGTGAAAGAGGAGCGATTACAATAGAGGAAACCAAGTCTAATTCATTTTTAGCCTGCAGCTATGATATGTGCTGAAAGAAGTACTGTGTACCATCTAGCCAAGTACTTGTATGAGGTGACTACCTCAAGCTCTAAACCCTCAGGAGGTAGTAATCACACCTGTGGGGAGAGTGGCATTCTTCTTTTCAAACCACTTTTGTATTTTATTTAACCAGACAAGTCAGTTAACTTGTTACGGCTACGGTCCTTTTTTCTCCATTTCCGCTTGACTGACGTGCCACAAGTAAACTGCCTGTTGCTCAGGCCCTGAAGCCAGGATATGTATATAATTGGTATCATTGGAAAGAAAACACTCTGAAGTTTTTAGAAATGAATATAACACAATAGATATGGTAGGAGAAAATCCAAAGAAAAACCAAACAGAATTAATTATTTTTGAGAGCCCATGCTCTTCCAATGGAACGTAAAGTGAAAAAATGTAATCTAGCTCCCATTATGCAATTCCTATGTCTTCCACTGGGTGTCAGTAGTCTTTGTCCAAGGTTTCAGGCTTGTTTCTTCCCAAACGAGGAAGAATTATGAGTTGTAGTACTTGGACTCAGAGTTGGAAATCAGTCTATGCGCACACGATGAAGAGGATGCGCACCTGCTAATATCGCTTTCCAATTGAACATACTTCTTTCCGTATGAAATATTATAGTGTAATTACATTTTAGTGTAATTACATTTTAGGGTATCTGAGGATTACATAGAAACGTATTTTGACTTGATTTAACAAAGTCAAGCGGTAGCTTAAAACTTCTTGGCGCTACGGATCCCGTTACCGGGATCATTTTCCTAAACAACCACTGAATTGCAGAGCGCCAAATTCAAAAAATAATCCTAAAAATATTTATAATCATGGAATCACAAGTGAAATATACCAAAACACAGCTTAGCTTGTTGTTAATCCACCTATCGTGTCAGATTTTGAAAATATGCTTTACAGCGAAAGCAATCCAAGCGTTTGTGAGTGTATCAGTCAATGCTAGAACAGTTAGCCTTCAATTAGCTTGGTCACGAAAGTCAGAAAAGCAATAAAATTAATCCCTTACCTTTGATAATCTTCGGATGTTTGTCCTCACGAAACTCCCAGTTACACAATAAATGTTATTTTTGTTCGTAAAAATATTAGTTTTATAACAAAAAAACGCCATTTGGGTTGCGCGTTATGTTCAGAAAACCACAGCCTCGTTCCGTTCCTGAAAGGCAGACAAATTCCAAAAAGTATCCGTAATGTTTGTAGAAACATGTCAAACTTTTTTTATAATCAATCCTCACGTTGTTTTTAACATACAAAATCAATATTTCAACCGGACGATAACCTACTCAATAAAAGAGAGAAAGACAATGTCGAGCTACCCCTCTCTCGCGCAGGAACTTATCAAAGGACACCTGACTCGTTTTGAAAAACCTCGCTCATTTTTCAAAATAAAAGCCTGAAACTATGTCTAAAGCCTGGTCACAGCCTGAGGAAGCCATTGGAATAGGAATCTGGTTGATACACCTTTAAATGGAGGAGGGGCAGGCGACAGAACAGGGATACAAAATTTTAAACAAAAAAAGCACTTCCGGGTTGGATTTCCTCAGGTTTTCGCCTGCAGAATCAGTTTTGGAAACTTTGGAGTGTTTTCTATCCTAATCTGTAAATTATATGCATATTCTACGATCTGGGCCTGAGAAATAGTCCGTTTACGTTGGGAACGTTATAAACATAAAAATAAAATCTGGCCTCTAGCGTCAAGAAGTTAACTCAAATCGATGGCGCCAACTAAAAATACTTTTTGGGATATAAAGAAGGATTTTATCTAACAAAACGACACTACATGTTGTAGCTGGGACACTTCGGATGACAAATCAGAGGAAGTTTTTCAAAAAGTAAGTGAATATTTAATTGCTATTTTTTTATTTATGAAACCTGTGCCGGTGGAAAGATATTTTGATATGGGGCGCCGTCCTCAAACAATCGCATGGCATGCTTTCACTGTAAAGCCTATTGTAAATAGGACATTGCAGTTAGATGAACAAGAATTTAAGCTTTTAACCGATATAAGACACTGGTATGTACACAAATGTTTAAAATCCATAATTTTCATGGATATTTATTTGAATTGCGAGCCCTCCAGATTCACTGGAGGTTGTCCCGCTAGCGGGACGCCTAGCCTAATTAACACAAAATCCGGGGAGGGGCCAGCTGAGTATAAGTCTGTATCATCAGCATATAAATGGATGAGAGAGCTTCCTACTGCCTGAGCTATGTTGTTGATATAAATTGAGAAGAGCGTGTGGCCTAGGATCAAGCCTTGGGGTACATCTTTGGTGACAGGCTGAGACAGCAGATGTTCTGACTTTATAGACTGCACTCTTTGAGAGAGGTAGTTAGCAAACCAGGCCAAAGACCCCTCAGAGACACCAATACTCCTCATCCGGCACACAAAAATGGAGTGGTCTACCGTATCAAAAGCTTTGTCCAAGTCAATAAAAATAGCAGCAGAACAATGCTTAGAATCAAGGGCAATGGTGACATCATTCAGGACCTTTAAGGTTGCAGTGACACATCCATAACCTGAGCAGAAACCAGATTGCATACCAGAGAGAGTACTATAGACATCAAGAAAGCCAGTAAGTTGATTATTGACAAGTTTTTCCAACACTTTGATAAAAATGGCAAAAAAGAAATAGACCTATAAGAGTTAGGATAAGCTTGATCTCCCCCTTTAAATAAAGGAAGAACAGTGGCTGCCTTCCAATCAATGGGAACCTCCCCAGAGAGGAGAGATAGGCTTGGCGATTATAAGGGCAGCAACCTTAAAGAAGAAAGGGACTAAAGCATCTGACCCAGATGTTTTTTTGGGGTCAAGTTTAAGGAGATCCTTTAGCACCTCGGACTCAGTGACCGCCTGCAAGGAGAAACTTTGTAGCGGGGCAGGGGGAAAAGATGGAGGATCATCGGGGCTAGTCGCATTAGAAGGGGTGGGAGATGAGGAAATGTTGGACAGGCAAGGAGGCATGGCTGAGTCAAATAGGAATCCTGACTTAATGAAGTGGTGATTAAAAAGCTCAGCCATGTGCTTCTTTTCAGTAACAACCATCATCAACTAAGGGAAATGGGCAGCTGTGAGGAGGAGGGTTGATTCTCCAGGTCTTTAACCGTTTTCCAGAACTTCTTGGGGTTAGACCCACAGAGAGAGAACTACTCCTTAACGTAACTAACTTTGGCCTTACTGTCAGTGTGCTCATTCTCCGGTCTCTAGGTCACCAAGCTGCTCGTTATGGCACACCCATGTCACCATCGTTACGCGGATCAGCGCATTATGAAACTCACCTGGACTCCATCACCTCCTTGATTACCTGCCCTATATATGTTACTCTCTTTGGTTTTTAACCCCAGTCGTCATTGTTTCTGTTTCAGTTTCATGTCTGTGTGCTGTTAGTGTTTCTTGCTTTGTATTATGTTCCATTTATTTTATTAAAACACTCACTCCCTAAACTTGGTTCCCGACTCTCAGCGCATATCATTACACTTACGTATAGCCTGAGTGCACTTATTTCTCATTTGCTTGAACAAGAGCCAGTCAGCCTGAGTATCCATGTACCGAGCCTTTCGCCAAATGCAATTATTTAGGTGGAGTAACTCTGCAATATCACGGTCGAACTAGGGGCTGAACCTGTTTTTAATTCTCATTTTCTTTATGGGGGCGTGTTTGTTAAAACCTCTTATGGCTGCGATCCCCGTACAGGGATCAACATCCGGGGGAAATTTCAGAGTGACTAACTAAAAATACAACGTCGTAACATTAAACATTCTTGAAAATGCAAGTGTCTTACATCCTTCAAAAGATTAGAATCTTGGTAATCAAACTATGTTTTCCGATTTAAAATAGCTATTACAGAGAACAAATGTCATGCTTTTGTTTGAGAAGATCGATCAACAACAACAAACATTTTCCGCCATGACAGTTTTAAAATTATGACTTACATTCTGATATCTTGCTCTTATTTCTCTTCCTGAGGGTCCCAGTGATCAAATGAAGTGCCGTTTTCTTTGATACGAAACATTTTGTAAACCGTTTGTGTTGTGAATTCCATCTCTATCAACTTTTTACGGAGCATTCGACGTAATTACACACACTAAACAATCATTTATCTAGTCATGGTTGGTTCCATTGCAATCCTCTGGATGTTTTTAACACAGCCAAACGTGATTGTTTTTTTTGCAGGGAGTATTGACCGAAGTGAACTGATTTGAAGACAACGAGCAACTACTTCATTGCGCACCAATAATATTAGCGAAGCTTCGTTGATTGACTATTTCTGCCCAATGACCACTGATCTTCTTGAAATCTAGCTGGGTAGATAGCCAATGAGCTGAGGTAAACGCCAGTATGTGATGGTTATGGGTTGGACCACCATCCCTTGTTTGTAAACGCATGCGTAATGAACTTCATTCGCCATTGACCAACAGACTAGTTGCAGTCACGCTTGATACGCACAGCAGTGTTTTGGAAAGTGTTTTTTCAACGATTTCATTGAAGAAATCATGGCGAATAAATCAGGGAAAGCGAAGTCCAAGTCTAAGTATACAGATTTGCACCAGATTATAGAAGAGATTGATCGGGAAAGTGAGACAGATTTTTTGTTTGAGGAATCTTTGAGTGAACACAGTTATGATCCAAACATTGAGAAGCTGTTTCTGCAAGGACAGGACGTACTTCTGGACTGGTAAGTGCTAATGCCGTTTTATGAAATATAAATATATATATTTATTTTTTTGCAAAAATATTTAAAAAAATAAATTAAAAAAATTGCAATTTGCAATGAAATGTGTGATGAAATGTGTAAAGTACACATTGGCTATAGTGTGTCTGTGTGTATGTATGTGTACGACCCATAACCTGTGTGTGTGTTGTTTGTTTGTGTGTGTGTGTGTGTCTGTGTGTGTGTTTGTTTGGGTGTGTGTGTATATGTATGTGTATGTCAGATATATATATTTTCCATTTTTTATTCAAATGGAATGGAGTAGAACAGCAAACACACACATATGTGTTCATATGCCACAGTTCATTACTGCAGGCATGACTGTGCCTCAGGGCCAAAAGGGCAAAGCATGGAGGCGTCGTTGTGTTCTGTGTCGCATGAAGTCCCCCATCACCTGCACCACTTGTTCAGTTTGCCTCTGCTTTACATCAGAAAGAGACTGCTATGGGACATGACACAGGCAGCAAAATATTGTGTAGAGGACTTCCAAAGGGTCTACCCCTGTTTTTTTTTTCTCTAATATAAAAAAAATAATAAAAATATAAAAAAAATTGTGTGTTAGAATTGCTTTTTGATATGTTGTATATAGTTATTTGCACTGTTGTATATAGTTATAGGTCATTTCACCAATTCGGCCACTTGGGTACATTTGGGCAACTTGTGTGGGACACCTGGGTGACTTCATGCTAAATGTCATGCAGCTCGCCCATTCCTGAAGTTGTCAGTCTGAAACTTTGCACACCTACAGTTGCCCTCTTGTGTTATCCATCAAAAGTATCTCCAGCATCCTATCTGACTGTGTGGCTATTCTAGTACATGTGAAAGATGATGCTACAACAATAAAAAACAGAAAACGTATGCTCTTTCTTTCTCTTTTCTTCCACCACATTTCCACAAACTTCAGAATGTTTCCATTCAAATGATACCAAGAATATGCATATCCTTGCCTCTGGGGCTGAGCTACAGGCAGTTAGATTAGGGTATGTCTTCAGGCAGAAATTGAGAACAAGAGATGCAGCCATAACAAGTTAACAATATCACTGAAAATATAAAAAAGAAGGTCCAAGCGTCTTCGACAGAGGGGATCAAGCTGATTCTATATAAATTTACAGAAGCCAGGTCATGTAAGTAGCACGCGTCTATGACAAATCAGGACAGGTAGTTTCACTGAGCAGCAATTACGAGCACAGGCTGTTAAACACTGATCACTAAGGTCATTACAGAAAACACCAGACTGATACCTTTCAGGATTATTTGTGAGGATAACATCGAGGAGAGTAGCCTTTTCTGTGTGTTTGGAGTAATACCTTGTGGGATTGGTAATAATCTGAGAAAGATTTAGGGAGTCCCATTGCTTTAGGACTTGGTCAGGTGGTTTAAGCATATCCCAGTTTAGGTCACCTAGCAGGACAAATTCAGACTTAGTGTAAGGGTCCAGGAGAAAGCTTAGGACAGGTAGGGTACAGGTCGGTGCTGATGGAGGACGATAACGCCCAACAACAGTCAACGAAGAGCTATTTGAAAGTTTAATGCTTAAAACCAGCAAATCAAATTGTTTGGGGACAGACATGGTGGAGACAACCGAGCACTGAAGGTGATCCTTGGTAAAGATTGCCACTCCCCCACCTTTGGAAGATCGGTCTTGCCGACAAAGGTTATAACCAGAAAGATTAACATCAGTATTCAAAACACTCATTCTTAACCACGTCTCAGTTTGGGGAAGGCCCTTTCCTGTTTCTGCATGACAATGCTCCTGTGCACAAAGCGAGATCCATACAGAAAAGGTTTATCGAGATCAGTGTGGAAGAACTCGACTGACCTCAACCCCATTTGAATACATTTGGGATGAATTGGAATGCTGACTGTGAGCGAGGTCTAATCGCTCAATATCAGTGCCCGACCTCACTAATGCTCTTGTGGCTGAATAGAAGCAAGCCCCCG
Source organism: Salvelinus alpinus (assembly GCF_045679555.1). Lineage (NCBI taxonomy): Eukaryota > Metazoa > Chordata > Actinopteri > Salmoniformes > Salmonidae > Salvelinus > Salvelinus alpinus. The sequence goes on along the minus strand of NC_092105.1, from coordinate 48,220,281 downwards.
CAGCATTGTTCCAACATCTAGTGGAAAGCCTTCCCAGTAGAGTGGAGGCTGTTATAGCAGCAAGGTGGGCCCAACTCTATATTAATACCCATAAAGTTTGACGAGCATGTAATGGTAATGTAGTGTACCATTGTTTAGTTGTACTGTGTAATAGTCTCATGTTGTCTCTATTGTGTCCCTGTCGTCTTGTCATTCTTCATCACCATTGTGGAATATTCAGCATATACAATTGTGCACACTCTCACTGTGTAGCCTACTCCAAGTAGTCCAGAGTGGACTGATAAGACTGTTTGGAATTGGGGGACTGATACAGGGTAAATACTATTTTTAGACTATAATTAGAGCAGATCAATACAATAGAATGGCCACCCTGTTCTTCACTCACATTTGTGACCGACCGCCTCGAAGCACCCCCACAACGTGATGCTGCCACCCCCGTGCTTCATGGTGGGGATAGTGTTCTTCGGCTTGCAAGCCTCCCCCTTTTTCCTCCAAACATAACGATGGTCATTATGGCCAAACAGTTCGGTTTTTGTTTCATCAGACCAGAGGACATTTCTCCAAAATGTATGATCTTTGTCCCCATGTGCAGTTGCAAACCGTAGTCTGGCTTTTTTATGCCAGTTATGGAGCAGTGGCTTCTTCCTTGCTGAGCGGCCTTTCAGGTTACAGTGGGGAGAACAAGTATTTGATACACTGCCGATTTTGCAGGTTTTCCTACTTACAAAGCATGTAGAGGTCTGTAATTTTTATCATAGGTACACTTCAACTGTGAGAGACGGAATCAAAAACAAAAATCCAGAAAATCACATTGTATGATTTTTAAGTAATTCCTTTGCATTTTATTGCATGACATAAGTATTTGATACATCAGAAAAGCAGAACTTAATATTTGGTACAGAAACCTTTGTTTGCAATTACAGAGATCATACGTTTCCTGTAGTTCTTGACCAGGTTTGCACACACTGCAGCAGGGATTTTGGCCCACTCCTCCATACAGACCTTCTCCAGATCCTTCAGGTTTCGGGGCTGTCGCTGGGCAATACGGAATTTCAGCTCCCTCCAAAGATTTTCTATTGGATTCAGGTCTGGAGACTGGCTAGACCACTCCAGGACCTTGAGATGCTTCTTACGGAGCCACTCCTTAGTTGCCCTGGCTGTGTGTTTCGGGTCGTTGTCATGCTGGAAGACCCAGCCACGACCCATCTTCAATGCTCTTACTGAGGGAAGGAGGTTGTTGGCCAAGATCTCGCGATACATGGCCCCATCCATCCTCCCCTCAATACGGTGCAGTCGTCCTGTCCCCTTTGCAGAAAAGCAGCACCAAAGAATGATGTTTCCACCTCCATGCTTCACGTTTGGGATGGGTTCTTGGGGTTGTACTCATCCTTCTTCTTCCTCCAAACACAGCGAGTGGAGTTTAGACCAAAAAGTTATATTTTTGTCTCATCAGACCACATGACCTTCTCCCATTCCTCCTCTGGATCATCCAGATGGTCATTGGCAAACTTCAGACGGGCCTGGACATGCGCTGGCTTGAGCAGGGGGACCTTGCGTGCGCTGCAGGATTTTAATCCATGACGGCGTAGTGTGTTACTAATGGTTTTCTTTGAGACTGGGGTCCCAGCTCTCTTCAGGTCATTGACCAGGTCCTGCCGTGTAGTTCTGGGCTGATCCCTCACCTTCCTCATGATCATTGATGCCCCACGAGGTGATATCTTGCATGGAGCCCCAGACCGAGGGTGATTGACCGTCATCTTGAACTTCTTCCATTTTCTAATAATTGCGCCAACAGTTGTTGCCTTCTCACCAAGCTGCTTGCCTATTGTCCCGTAGCCCATCCCAGCCTTGTGCAGGTCTACAATTTTATCCCTGATGTCCTTACACAGCTCTCTGGTCTTGGCCATTGTGGAGAGGTTGGAGTCTGTTTGATTGAGCGTGTGGACAGGTGTCTTTTATACAGGTAACAAGTTCAAACAGGTGCAGTTAATACAGGTAATGAGTGGAGAACAGGAGGGCTTCTTAAAGAAAAACTAACAGGTCTGTGAGAGCCGGAATTCTTACTGGTTGGTAGGTGATCAAATACTTATGTCATGCAATAAAATGCAAATTAATTACTTAAAAATCATACAATGTGATTTTCTGGATTTTTGTTTTAGATTCCGTCTCTCACAGTTGAAGTGTACCTATGATAAAAATTACAGACCTCTACATGCTTTGTAAGTAGGAAAACCTGCAAAATCGGCAGTGTATCAAATACTTGTTCTCCCCACTGTATATCAATATAGGACTGGTTTTAGGAGGAGCACTGCCAGAGCCTTGCAAAATGACCTCCAGCAGGCCACAAATGTGCATTTTACTATGTAAAATATTACTATTTTACTATGGATGTAGATACTTTGTACCGGTTTCCTTCAGGATCTTCACAAGGTCCTTTTGCTATTATTCTGGGATTGATTTGCACTTTTCGCACCAAAGTACGTTCATCTCTAGGAGTCAGACCGTGTCTCCTTCCTGAGAGGTATAATGGCTGCATGGTCCCATGGTGTTTATACTTGCGTACTATTGCTTGTATAGATGAACGTGGTACATTCAGGGCTTTTGTGGAGTTCCACCATTTTTTTCTGAGGTCTTGGCTGATTTCTTTTGATTTTCCCATAATGTCAAGCACTGAGTTTGAAGCTAGGCCTTGAAATACATCCACAGGTACACCTCCAATTGACTCAAATGATGTCAATTAGCCTATCAGAAGCTTCTAAAGCCATGACATAATTTTCTGGAATTTTTCAATCTGTTTAAAGGCACAGTCAACTTAGTGTATGTAAAATTATTTCCCACTGGAATTGTGATACAGTGAAATATAAGTTGAATAATTTGTCTGTAAACAATTGTTGGAAAAATTACTTGATGCATGCACAAAGTTGATGTCCTAACCGACTTGCCAAAACTATAGTTTGTTAACAATACATTTGTGGAGTGGTTGAAAAATGAGTTTTAATGACTCCAACGTAAGTGTATGTAAACTTCCGACTTCACCTATATTCATGTGAAATGCATTGGTTCGCCGAGTTGGGCCTTTTCACGGCATGCTTGTAAGGCTCTTATTGTCCAAAAAGGTTCCGACAAGTCTTCTACTGTTGATCTTCTCTGTAGTTGTCCGGCATCCGGTGACTTGTCGTGTAGTCCTGAACAGAACTGCAGAGTTTATTTTCCATCCATTCGCTCTTAAAGATGATTCTTTGAAGATAGGCTAGCCTGCCGTGTCGATGGTTCCCAGTGGTGTGATGAGAGTAGCGTAATATGATGGTTTGAGCAGAGTAGCATAATGGTCCTACTTAAATTCCTTAACAAAGATACTTTACTTAGGACAGCTAATCAACCATACCAATGATTGTCCGGGAAGTGAGGTTATCATCTCTACCTCGTGTTGAGATTCACAGTTCAAACCACTTTAAGCGTGTAGCTTTACTCTTTTCTGGTTTGGTACGTTCAGTTCTTTACTGATCATTTATACAGTTTGTTCAAAAGGGGCGTCTCCATCACGCTCTCTGACCTCACTCGGGGGCATGACTTGTCACTTGTACAAAGTTGTGTAAAACAATTATCACTTAGTTTCTATGCAGTGGTTATACTTTCCAAGTTACAGAATTTCCCTTTATAACATTTTTAATGACATGATAGTGTTCTGTAGATCGCCTCTGACCATTCCCCACGTTCTATGTTATAAATATTGATCCAGTAATTGTTTTTGAACATGTTTGATTTTCAGATGGAAAAATGTATGTTGAGACAAAGCACATTCCTTTGGTGGATTTGGAGAGGGAGACCTGAATCTTCTGCCCTTGATTTACAACAGGACGTGAGTTGTTAATCCCCACTAGTTATTTCCTTCCTCCCTCTGGGGGTGAGAGCGGGTCTGATTGAAATTATTTATTGCAAACCTGATCTGACCTACTTAGTTTCTCGTGGACAGTCATGACAATGTCTACTTGCATGAATACACAGACAGCCAAATGTCTCCTTTTGCTTCACAAATCACATTCATTTACACAGGGCAGGCCCCATGCATACCTGACATAACTTCTCTGCGCTACGGATCCCTTTTACGGGATCATTTTCCTAAACAACCGCTGAATTGCAGGGTGCAAAATATTACTAAAAATATTTATAATCATGCAATCACAAGTGAAATATACCAAAACACAGCTTAGCTTGATGTTAATCCACCTATCGTGTCAGATTTTGACAAATATGCTTTACAGAGAAAGAAATCCAAGCTTTTGTGAGTGTATCAATCAATGCTAGAACAGCTAGCCCCAAATTAGCATGGTCACGAAAGTCAGAAAAGCAATAAAATTAATCGCTTACCTTTGATAATCTTCGGATGTTTGCACTCACGACACTCCCAGTTACACAACAAATGTTATTTTTGTTCGATAAATATTACTTTTATAACAAAAAAACGCCATTTGGGTTGCGCGTTATGTTCAGAAAACCAAAGCCTCGTTCCGTTCGACGAAAATTCCAAAAAGTATCCGTAATGGTCGTAGAAACATGTCAAATGTTTATTATAATCAATCCTCAGGTTGTTTTTAACAAACATAATCGATAATATTTCAACCGGACCGTAACCTACTCAATAAGAGAGAAAAAGAAAATGGAGAGCTACCCTCTCGCGCGCAGGAACTAATCTGAGGACACCTGACTACTTTTGAAAAATCTCGCTCATTTTTCAAAATAAAAGCCTGAAACTATGGCTAAAGCCTGGTCACAGCCTGAGGAAGCCATTGGAAAATGAATCTGGTTGATACCCCTTTAAATGGAAGAAAGACGGGCAAGGAAACACAGATAAAAAATACAAAAAATCACTTCCGGGTTAGATTTTCTCAGGTTTTTGCCTGCAGAATCAGTTTTGTTATACTCACAGACAATATTTTGACAGTTTTGGAAACTTTGGAGTGTTTTCTATCCTAATCTGTAAATTATATGCATATTCTACGATCTGGACCTGAGAAATAGTCCGTTTACCTTGGGAACGTTATTAGGAACTGAGAAGTGGTCTGTGGTCACCACCTGCAGAATCACTCCTTTATTGGGGGTGTCTTGCTAATTGCCTATAATTTCCACCTTTTGTCTATTCCATTTGCACAACAGCATGTGAAATTTATTGTCAATCAGTGTTGCTTCCTAAGTGGACAGTTTGATTTCACAGAAGTGTGATTGACTTGGAGTTACATTGTGTTGTTTAAGTGTTCCCTTAATTTTTTTGAGCAGTGTATATAATAATCTGACCCCTAGCGTCAAGAGGATAAGCAACCCTCAGTTGGGGTCTTAACTTCCTATTGAGTGTAAGAATAGTTGAACACACAAGGTGCAAATTCAAAATTTGGTTGTGAATCAGCAGTTTTTCTCTTGATGTGTCAGTCACTGACCGTCAGTCAATTAGTCATGTCAGCAGACAATTTTTAGATTGGTAGTTAGTTTAGCCTGCTATCTAAACTTGTAGGAATCATGGCCAAATATTGACCGGGCACTCAGGGCTCATGCCCAGGGGCCCTGGCCTCCAGTGGACCCCCCCATTGATTGTGTTAGTCATTCTCACTTAGATTTATATTAATGTGGCATATCATGGCAAAATGTGTAGAATTTCAGGAAATTAGCTTTCAAACTGCTCATTTGTTATCTTTGCCCCATGGCAAAATGAGTAGAATAGAATGACATTTGTTATAGAATTGCAACAAAAACAATATATCCCAGAGCAAAATGAGTTGAATTGCAGGTAATTAATTAGCTGTAAAACTGCAATTGTTTTCTCTTTGCCCCATGGCGAAATTAGTAGAAAAGCATGATATTTGTTATAAAATTGCTAAATTGTTCTCTCCTCCCCATGGCAAAATGTGTAGAATTGCAGGAAATGTACTTTAAAACTTTTGGGGGGGGGGATTTTACAGTGTAGCTACAAAGGACCAACTTAGCCTATCGATGTCCAGTGTAGGCCTTAGTCTAAGGACTACAGTGTTGTTTTTTGGAATGTACAGTACTGTATATGGGTCAATGTGTTCATCCCTGGTCACCAGGTGTCAGAGGAACAGGGGGGATCACACAATCTTAATGAACTCGGTCAGCGTCTGCAGTCACTCTGGAATCACCTGCTGTTTAGCCCAGGAAAGCTAATTAAATGTGGAATCCAATTATGGGAATGGTAATGAAATTTCCAAATGGGGAAACTCGTAATCTATTCATTGAGGTGTTTAATTACAAGCGGCTGTGTGAATTCGAGATGCGTTGCACCACTGGATTTAGCGGATCAAGGGAAGGGTGGGTGTTTGTTTGTGTGAGAGATAGAGAGAAGTTATGGGCCTCCCGAGTGGCGCAGTGGTCTAAGGCACTGAATTGCAGTGCTAGCTGTGTCACTAGAGAACCTGATTTGTGTCCAGGGTCTGTCACAACCAGCCGCAACCAGGAGACGCATGGGGCGGCGTACAATTCACTCAGCGTCGTCCGGGTTAGGGGAGGGTTTGGCCGGCAGGGATGTTCTTGTCCCATTGTGCTCTAGCGACTCCTGTGGTGGGCCAGGCGCAATGTATGCTGACACGGACACCAGGTGCACACACATTGTGTCAAGAAGCAGTGTGGCTTGGCTGGGTTGTGTTTCGGAGGACGCAAGGCTCTCGACCTTTACCTCCCCCGAGTCCGTACGGAGTTGAAGCGATGGGACAAGACTGTAACTACCAATTGGATACAATGAAATTGGGGAGAAAAAGGGGTACAAAAAGAGAGAAGTTTGAATTCTAACTTGGACCTTTGTGGGCATTTTCTCAGGAAAATATCAACTTGGGGCACTGGACTAATTTGTGTCTTGAGATCTAGGATGAAGTCAAATTAAATTAATTTGTCAGCAGAAATTTTCTGTTGGGATGTGTGGGCTTACTATCACCGACGACAATCACAGAACTTTGTCATTGATGGAATATACATTTTTCTCAAAGGAAATATGTTTCAAATACAATACAATTGCAAATTAGACTGAGAACTTGTTCCAAGCCTTTCCTGTATCAACTGTGGACATTACTAAAATATGTCCAAATGTATACTCATCAAAAGCCAACAAAAAGAAGGAAAAACATTCAAATGTTATTATAACCAGGAAGATTACATGTGGTCGAGGCACGCAACTTGAGTATTTGAGCAAATCTAAGCTAACAAATTGAATTGTTTTAAGATGGTCATATCATGGATCATTTAGCTATTTGATTTAGAATTTCAGGACCCCTTTAGGTATCCCCCCGAAAATATAAAAAAATACTATGGCCCGTAGAAGCGCATTGAATAACATTCATAAATGGCAAAAAAGCCAGTCAAAAAATGTATCATAAGGTTTAAAGTGCATGTCCTATATCTAGGAGATATAAGAAAGCTCAGAAAAAAATAATTTTGCCACACATATTTAACCCCTTATTTTTGATGGCACAAAACTACCTCCATACTTCCATTCGTTTGTATGGGTTGCCTTCAGACGTGTCCCATGACACTTGTGGGGTTGTAGAGAAAAGCGGAGAACATCGTGTTCGTGAGAAGTCTTCCCTTTTCCTCCCCTTTCCAAAACCATTCGGACGCTACAGACATTTTTATGAGAATATGTTCGGGATGTGTCATGGTGTGACAAACACCGTTGTAGCTCGGCCACCTTCCACCGTGTCATGGTCTGACAAACACCGCTGTAGCTCGGCCACCTTCCACCGTGTCATGGTCTGACAACACACAGCTGTAGCTCGGCCACCTTCCACCGTGTCATGGTCTGACAAACACCGTTGTAGCTCGGCCACCTTCCACCGTGTCACGGTCTGACAAACACAGCTGTAGCTCGGCCACCTTCCACTGTGTCATGGTCTGACAAACACCGTTGTAGCTCGGCCACCTTCCACCGTGTCATGGTCTGACAACACACAGCTGTAGCTCGGCCACCTTCCACCGTGTCATGGTCTGACAACACACAGCTGTAGCTCGGCCACCTTCCACCGTGTCATGGTCTGACAAACACAGCTGTAGCTCGGCCACCTTCCACCGTGTCATGGTCTGACAAACAGCTGTAGCTCGGCCTCCTTCCACCGCAGATGCGGAAGGCCGACATAGGCAGATCTCTAGCTTAAACTGACAGATTCTGATGGGATTTTGTTTTTAGGTTACTTAGATTGATGCACGGTTGTGTCAATAGACTCTTAATTAAGGATTAACCTGTTTTCACATTTAATCTGACTGTTATTGATACCCTGAGACAGTTTTTGGGTCCATATCTCGCATGTTAAGGTTTCTAAATGTACAGTTTAAGAACACTCTAAACCAAGTTGATTTATTACCGTATTCCAAGTGAAAAAACATGGATCTCCTCTTTGCTGATCAACAGAAACATTCTTATCCACAGTATTCTGTCATCTTGAAACATTTACCCCACCAACTCAACACCAACGGTAGAGTGCTGACGTCAATCCCTTTGGCTTGAAGGTAATGATTCATTTAGAGACAAACGAGAGGCTGAGTAAGTGGAGGAGTTATGCAGGTTAAGGAGGAGAGAGGCTGAAGGGGATGAGGTAGTGGTTCCCTGAACTCTGTAGGCAGAAGTGGTGGTGACTAGAGGGAGAGTGAGCTTACCGGGGTCGGGACTAATAATTTGTTACGTTTCCCATTGTTTTTTATTCCTTGCCCCATTAGAGCTCTAGTGCATTTGGTTCCTTTGATCAGAGCATTAAGGCTGTCAGGGTGCGAGACACCGCACCTGTAGGCCTGTTAATACAGGAGGGCCGGAGAGACAAACTGAGCAGGGCCTTGTTTCCCAGAGCCTTCGCAGCGTATCATCGTTAGAACCATTTTACAATGTATCTTTAAAAAACTATGGGAAACGTAACAAATGATTAGTCCCGACCCCGGTAAGCTCACTCCCAAGGTGTTTCCTAGAGCCTTTGTTAGTAACGAGGCTGTTAAAAACCTTTGTACAGCTATGCTTCCCGGGTGGCGCAGTGGTCTAATGCACTGCATCGCAGTGCTAGCTGTGCCACCAGAAACTCTGGGTTCAAGCCGAGGCTCTGTCACAGCCGGCCGCGCCCTGGAGGTCCATGGGGCGACGGACAATTGGCCTAGCGTCGTCCGGGTTAGGGAGGGTTTGGCCGGTAGGGATATCCTTGTCTCATCGCGCACTAGTGACTCTTGTGGCGGGCTGGGCGCAGTGCACCTTCGTCTCTCCCGAGACAATTGGATACCATGAAATATAACTACCAACTACCATATAACTACCATACCATGAAAAAAAATATAACTTTGCACACGTCAACCAAATTGAATTTTCTGCCGAACATCACAATATTTTTTTTTTGTGTCATTTGTAAACTAAATTATTAGTTTTATCCAAAGTTGAATCGTTGAATCGCATCTGGTACAAATTGGAAACACCTGGAACACTATAAACAGAGTGGCTGCTATTCAGCCGATTGTTGCTCTCCAACATTGGTTGGTGTATATAAATGTGCATATTCGCAAAACAACCTAAGCCCTTTGATTCAGGTCAGAGAGAGAGGTCAGGGACATATGGAGACAGCGAGGGAGGGGAGAGACAAATATGTCCTGAACAAATGTTTTTATGAAAAGAGTGCTTGATTTTACTAGATTTTATTTAATTGTTCTGAAAAGATCTGATTTTAGTACCCACATGGCACAGCCTTAAACCGAGGCAACAGAAAAATGTCTGGGTGTGTGGGGGTAAAAGTATTTTCTTATATTATTGATACTATCATGTCCACCCCCTATCCGGTGCTCAACGTCGCCGGTCTACTAACCACCGGTCCTGGCAACCCATCCTTACGCACACCTGGCAACCTTCATTACGCACACCTGGACATCATCACCTCCCTGATTACTTCCCCTTTATATAGCACGCTGTTGTTATCACCAACAAGGCAATATTGTTTACGTTTCCATGTTCTAGACAACTTTCTTGTTTTGTAGCCGTCAATGGTCTTTGTCATTAAGCTCACTAACTGCACTTGCGTCCTGACGCTAACCTTTGCCATTTAAAGCCAAACATCAGAACAGGTTCACGTTAATTTGTAAGAGGAATGGGTTTAGGGCCAGTTGTTCATTACTTCACAGCTGCAGACAGCGAGGAAGAGGGTTGGCATAGGTGGTGGATGACAAAGCTTGATGATCATTAGCAAAGACATCCTGTCATAGAGAGAGAGAGGGAGGTTGAGAGAGAGGAAAAAAGATTCCTAGTCTAATCAATCGCATGCCCCAACCATATAGGCAGGAACTGGCTGTGTCTGAAAATGTTACTATTAAATCCATGCATCCTCCATTGTTGTTTTCTCTCAAAGTGCATTGAGACAGTGATTTATCAGTGACCCAAGCTCTGCTCAGATAATCCCTACCATTGTGTCACTGAGTTACAGTAGTGTTGCAGCAAATGTACATTGTCCCAGTGGCATTGGCAGTCATTATGTAAGTAACCTAATTTATGTCCCTCTAACTCCCTTGAATGCTTCTGTCAATCCGACAGCTATTGTATGCAGTAATCATGTGCCTGTGAACATGAGTTATACTGTTAACACTTAGGTGGTTTGCACTAGTAGGAAGTCCACTGTGTGCAGCTCACCCTGAACTATCAGCTCAAACATAAATATCACTGTCATGTCTACCTGTGATAAACCTCCCAGTAAAGCAATAAAAACAATCAAGAATCCCAGAAAAGTGCAAAAAAAACTGCCCGCATTAACATACAGTGCGCAGCCTTTGAAACAAGGTTCGTGAAATTGATAACTTCCTAGTAACAGTCATTGTTACTCACTTAGATAATACATTTGATGATACAGTGGTAGCAATACATGGTTTCAACATCTTCAGATGATACAGGAATGCCAAATGGTGGAGGTTTGCCATATATGTTCAGAGTCCCATTCCTGTAAAGCTTAGAGAGGATATCATGTTAAATGCTGTTGAAGTAATATGGCTACAGGTTCACCTGCCTCACCTAAAGCCCATTCTTGTAGGAAGCTGCTATAGGCCACCAAGTGCCAACAGATGAGTATCTAGATAATATGTGTGAAATGCTTGATAATGTATGTGATATCAACAGAGGTATATTTTCTGGGTTACCTACACATTGAGTTGCTTTCATCAAGTAAAAAGCTTCAAACTGTAACCAGTGCCTGCAGTCAACCTACAGTGGTTTCTCAACTACAAGTTTTGCGATTATGCTGCGGGATTTAGAGGTAATTTGTGGTTTGGTACGTTTACCCTGCGTCACTACTTCATTGCTCCAGACAAGCGCAAGGTGGAGTTAGAGACTGATTATGCTTTTGGGTCCCAAGGCGCTACTGTGTCTCTAACTGACAATGAATGGGTGACATAAACCAAATAGAAACTGATAATTGTGCACAACTTCAAAATTGTATTTCAATGAACTGAAGGATGAAGAAGGTTATTCAATTTAGAACAATAGTGTAAGAATTGCTATTCCGTCATGCACGCGCACACCAGGAAAAATATACTTATTTTTGTTGTTACTACGCGTCAGTATTACTTACTAAAACTGTTGTTACATTAAGGTTTTTAGAAACTTGGACTACGATTAGGGTGTGGAAATGTCAGGATTATGTTGCTCTTACTGTAGTACTGAAGCCTACTCCCAACCAGTATTGTTGTACAGTGCCCGAGTGGTGCAGCGGTCTAAGACATCGCATCGCAGTAAACTACATTGCTACAGAAGCTGGTTCAATACCTGTGCTGGCTGCGACCAGTAGGCTTTTGGTTACTCTCCCTCTAAAAACAGAAATAAATAATTCTAAATAACAAACTGGCTAAATTTACAAATTAGTAACAATGACTCACCCCATGTTCAAAAAGGGCCTTTTTTTCGCTCATTTTAGGTTATTTGATAATCTCCAAAATATCGTTATGTTTTAAACAAGCCATGGAAAGTTGGTTGCAATTTCAGTTTAATCCACCAGAAAAGACAGAACAAATAATACAACAAATATTGTGGTTAATCTCAAATATACTAATTGATTAAAACAACTTTATCAATTGGAACCTTTAACAAGTGGAAGAGGGAAAAGCACCCCGAGGTCATCACCGATCCTCCACCAATTTTCACGGTGGGTGCGAGACCTGGAGAGGCCTACAAGCCACAGTGTCTTGCACCCACTGTGAAATTTGGTGGAAGATCGGTGATGATCTGGGGGTGTTTCAGCAAGGCTGGAATCGGGCAGATTGTCTTTGTGAAGGATGCATGAATCAAGCCACGTACAAGATTGTCCTGGTATAAAACTTGCTTCCTTCTGCTCTGACAATGTAAAACAAAAATGTTAATTTTACCCAAACACATACCTATAAATAGTAAAACCAGAGTAACTGATAATTTTGAAGTGGTCTCTTAATTTTTTCCAGAGCTGTATGTATACAAACACAGCAAAAAAAGAAACGTCCTCTCACTGTCAACTGCGTTTATTTTCAGCAAACTTAACATGTGTAAATATTTACAATCTACTGCAAAGATAGTCTGCAGAGTTCTGTATTACTATCCAAGTCTGTACCCAAACAATTTGAGCCTCTACTTCAAAAAATTCACCATTCCAGAAACAAGTCTCTCACTGTTGCCGCTTGCTATAGACCTCCCTCTGCCCCCAGCTGTGCCCTCGATACCATATGTGAATTGATTGCCCCCCATCTATCTTCTGAGCTCGTGCGACTAGGTGACCTAAACTGGGACATGCTTAACACCCCGGCCATCCTGCAATCTAAGCTTGATGCACTCAATCTCACACAAATTATCAATGAATTTACCAGGTACAACTCCAAATCCGTCAACACGGGCACCCTCATAGATGTCATCCTAACTAACTCGCCTTCCAAATACACCTCTGCTGTTTTCAATCAAGATCTCAGCGATCACTGCCTCATTGCCTGAATCCGTAATGGATCTGCGACCAAACGACCACCTCTCATCACTGTCAAACGCTCCCTAAAACACTTCTGCAAGCAGGTCTTTCTAATCGACCTGGCCGGTGTGTCCTGTAATGACATTGACCTCATCCCGTCAGTAGATGATGCCTGGCTATTCTTTAAAAGTGCCTTCCTCACCATCTTAAATAAGCATGCCCATTCAAAAAATGTAGAACTAGGAATAGATATAGTCCCTGGTTCACTGGAGACCTGTCTGCCATTGACCAGCACAAAAACATCCTGTGGCGTTCTGCATTAGCATCGAATAGCCCCCGTGATATGCAACTTTTCAGGGAAGTTAGGAACAAATATACACAGGCAGTTAGGAAAGCTAAGGCTAGCTTTTTCAAACAGAAATTTGCATCCTGTAGTACTAACTCAAAAAGGTTCTGGGACACTGTAAAGTCCATGGAGAATAAGAGCACCTCCTCCCAGCTGCCCACTGCTCTGAGGCTAGGAAACACTGTCACCACTGATAAATCCACTATAATTGAGAATTTCAATAAGCATTTCTCTACGGCTGGCCATGATTTCCGCCTGGCTACCCCGGTCAACTGCCCGGCACGCTCCACAGCAACCCGCCAAAGCCCCCACCATTTCTCCTTCACCCAAATCCAGATAGCTGATGTTCTGAAAGAGCTGCAAAATCTGGACCCCTACAAATCAGCCGGGCAAGACAATCTGGACCCTCTCTTTATAAAATTATCTGCCGAAATTGTTGCAACCCCTATTACTGGCCTGTTCAACCTCTCTTTCGTATCATCTGAGATTCCCAAAGATTGGAAAGCTGCCACGGTCATCCCCCTCTTCAAAGGGGGTGACACTCTAGACCCAAACTGCTACAGACCTATATCTATCCTACCCTGGGACACTGTAAAGTCCATGGAGAATAAGAGCACCTCCTCCCAGCTGCCCACTGCTCTGAGGCTAGGAAACACTGTCACCACTGATAAATCCACTATAATTGAGAATTTCAATAAGCATTTCTCTACGGCTGGCCATGATTTCCGCCTGGCTACCCCGGTCAACTGCCCGGCACGCTCCACAGCAACCCGCCAAAGCCCCCACCATTTCTCCTTCACCCAAATCCAGATAGCTGATGTTCTGAAAGAGCTGCAAAATCTGGACCCCTACAAATCAGCCGGGCAAGACAATCTGGACCCTCTCTTTATAAAATTATCTGCCGAAATTGTTGCAACCCCTATTACTGGCCTGTTCAACCTCTCTTTCGTATCATCTGAGATTCCCAAAGATTGGAAAGCTGCCACGGTCATCCCCCTCTTCAAAGGGGGTGACACTCTAGACCCAAACTGCTACAGACCTATATCTATCCTACCCTGGGACACTGTAAAGTCCATGGAGAATAAGAGCACCTCCTCCCAGCTGCCCACTGCTCTGAGGCTAGGAAACACTGTCACCACTGATAAATCCACTATAATTGAGAATTTCAATAAGCATTTCTCTACGGCTGGCCATGATTTCCGCCTGGCTACCCCGGTCAACTGCCCGGCACGCTCCACAGCAACCCGCCAAAGCCCCCACCATTTCTCCTTCACCCAAATCCAGATAGCTGATGTTCTGAAAGAGCTGCAAAATCTGGACCCCTACAAATCAGCCGGGCAAGACAATCTGGACCCTCTCTTTATAAAATTATCTGCCGAAATTGTTGCAACCCCTATTACTGGCCTGTTCAACCTCTCTTTCGTATCATCTGAGATTCCCAAAGATTGGAAAGCTGCCACGGTCATCCCCCTCTTCAAAGGGGGTGACACTCTAGACCCAAACTGCTACAGACCTATATCTATCCTACCCTGTCTTTCTAAGTTCTTCGACAGCCAAGTTAACAAACAGATTACCGACCATTTCGAATCCCACCGTACCTTCTCCGCTAGGGAATCTGCTTTCAGAGCTGGTCATGGGTGCACCTCAGCCACGCTCAAGGTCCTAAACGACATCTTAACCGCCATCGATAAGACACATTACTGTGCAGCCGTATTCATCGACCTGGCCAAGGCTTTCGACTCTGTCAATCACCACATTCTTATTGGCAGACTCAACAGCCTTGGTTTCTAAAATGATTGCCTCGCCTGGTTTACCAACTACTTCTCTGATAGACTTCAGTGTGTCTATTCGGAGGCCCTGTTGTCCGGACCTCTGGCAGTCTCTATGGGGGTGCCACAGGGTTCAAACCTTGGGCCGACTCTCTTCTCTGTATACTTCAATGATGTTGCTCTTGCTGCTGGTGATTCTCTGATACACCTCTACGCAGATGACACCATTCTGTATACTTCTGGCCCCTCTTTGGACTCTGTGGTAACTAAACTCCAGACGAGTTTCAATGCCATACAACTCTCCTTCCGTGGCCTCCAACTGCTCTTAAACGCAAGTAAAACTAAATGCATGATTTTCAACTGATCCCTGCCCGCACCTGCCTGCACGCCCATCCAGTATCACTACTCTGGACAGCTCTGACTTAGAATACGTGGACAACTACAAATACCTAGGTGTCTGGTTAGACTGTAAAGTCTCCTTCCAGACTCACATTAAGCATCTCCAATCCAAAATTAAATCTAGAATCGGCTTCCCAAATCGCAACAAAGCATCCTTCACTCATGCTGCCAAACATACCCTCGTAAAACTGACCACCCTACCGATCCTCGACTTCGGTGATGTCATCTATAAAATAGCCTCCAACACTCTACTCAACAAACTGGATGCAGTCTATCACAGTGCCATCCGTTTTGTCACCAAAGCCCCATACACTACCCACCATTGCGACCTGTACGCTCTCGTTGGTTGGCCCTCGCTTCATACTCGTTGGCTACAGGTTATCTACAAGTCTCTGCTAGGTAAAGCCCCGCTTTATCTCAGCTCACTGGTCACCATAGCAGCACCCACTCGTAGCACGCGCTCCAGCAGGTATATCTCACTGGTCACCGCCAAAGACAATTCTTCCTTTGGTTGTCTTTCCTTCCAGTTCTCTGCTGCCAATGACTGGAACGGAACTGCAAACATTTCTGAATCTGTAGACTTATACCTCCCTCACTAGCTTTAAGCACCAGCTGTCAGAGCATATCACTGCACCTGTACATAGCCCATCTACCTACCTCATCCCCATACTTTATTTATTTATTTGTCTTGCTCCTTTGCACCCCAGTATATCTACTTGCACATTCATCTTCTGCACATCTACCATTCCAGTGTTTAATTGCTATATTGTAATTACTTCGCCACCATGGCCTATTTATTGCCTTAACTCCCTTATCTTACCTCATTTGCACTCACTGTATATAGACTTTTTGTTATATTTGTTCTACTGTAGTATTGACTGTATGTTTTGTTTATTCAATGTGTAACTCTGTGTTGTTGTATGTGTTGAATTGCTATGCTTTATCTTGGCCAGGTCGCAGTTGTAAATGAGAACTTGTTCTCAACTAGCCTACCTGGTTAAATAAAGGTTAAATAAAAAATATATAAAAAAATATGAACAAAACAAGATTCAACAACAGAGACACAAACTTAAACTTCTTGTCAATATGGGGACGCTGTTTTCACTTTGTAAAAAATCGTGCCCAAATTAAACTGCCTCGTACTCTATTCTAGATCGTACAATATGCATATTATTATTACTATTGGATAGAAAACACTCTCAAGTTTCTAAAACCGTTTGAATTATATCTGTGAGTAAAACAGAACTCATTTTGCAGCAAACTTCCTCACAGGAAGTGAAAAATCTGAAATCGAGGCTCTGTTCCAGGGCCTTCCTATTCAATTGCTTGAAATCTATGGATATACATGCACTTCATACGCCTTCCACTAGATGTCAACAGGCAGTGGGAGGTGGAATGGGGTGTCTAGCTTGATCTGAGGTCGAACAAGAGCTCTTGGAATGAAGTGACCACAATTTCCTTTGTCTACCAAGGCGCGGGAAGGACATCAGCATTGGCTTCTGAAAAGCGTTCGGTATAGACGGCTAATATCTCCGGCTTTGATTTTATTTGATACATGTGATAATATCATCGTAAAGTATGTTTTTTCAATATAGTTTTATCAGATTATTCAACGTTTATTGGGAATTTTGGAGTTTTCCATTCTCTGCGTTAGGTGAAGATGGAGATCTTCGCGCCACTTGGCTAGCTAAGGTTGCTAATTCGACAGGAGAAGAGGACATTCTAAAACCAAACAACGATTTATTCTGGACAAAGGACTCCTTGTACAAGATTCTGATGGAAGCTCAGCAAAAGTAAGAACAATTTATGATGTTATTTCGTATTTCTGTGGAAAATGTTTAGTCCTATTTTCCTTCCTTTTTGCGGGCGCTGTCTCGCTATAACGTAAGCTGTTTGTTATGGTAAAGTTATTTTTAAAAATCTAACACGGTGATTGCATTAAGAACTAGTGTATCTTTCATTTGCTGTCCAACATGTATTTTTTAGTAAAGTTTATGTTGAGTTCTTTGATTAGATTAGGTGTCTTTTCGCTTTAAAACACTTTAAAAAATCTGAAATATTGGCTGGATTCACAAGATGTTTATCTTTCATTTGCTGTACACCATGTATTTTTCATAAATGTTTTATGATGAGTATTTAGGTGTTTCACGTTGCTCTCTGTAATTATTCTTGCTGCTTCGGTGCTATTTGTGATTGTAGCTGCAATGTAAAACTATGATTTATACCTCAAATATGCACATTTTCGAACAAAACATAGATTTATTGTATAACATGTTATAAGACTGTCATCTGGTGAAGTTGTTTCTTGGTTAGTGACTAATTATATCTCTATTTGGTCGGTTTTGTGATAGCTACCTATGCGGTAAAAAAATTGTGAAAATATGCAGTTGAGTCTTTTGCTATTGTGTTTTCGCTGTAAAACATTGTAAAAATCGGAAATGTTGGCTGGATTCACAAGATGTGTATCTTTCATTTGCTGAATTGGACTTGTGATTTCATGATATTTATATGCTAGTATTTACTTGTGGCGCTATGCTAGGCTATGCTAGTCAGCTTTTTACTGATGAGGATGCTCCCGGATCAGGGATGGTGATGAAGTAGAGGTTAACAAGTTCCACAGACATGTGACTAACAGAAATTGAATAATGTGTCCGTGAACAAAGGGGGGGTCAAAAGCAAAAGTAACAGTCAGTATCTGGTGTGGCCACCAGCTGCATTAAGTACTGCAGTGCATCTCATCCTCATGGACTGCTCCAGATTTGCCAGTTCTTGCTATGAGATGTTACCCCACTCATCCACCAAGGCACCTGCAAGTTCCCAGACATTTCTGGGGGGAATGGCCCTAGCCCTCACCCTCCGATTCAACAGGTCCCAGACCTGCTCAATGGGATTGAGATCCGGGCTCTTTGCTGGCCATGGCAGAACACTGACATTTCTTGCAGGAAATCTTTCACAGGAAATCATTCACAGAATGAGCAGTATGGCTGGTGGCATTGTCATGCTGGAGGGTCATGTCAGGATCAGCCTGCAGGAAGGGTAACACATGAGGGAGGAGGATGTCTTCCCTGTAACTCACAGCGTTGAGATTGCATGCAATGACAACAGGCTCAGTCCGATGATGCTGTGACATATCGCCCCAGACCATGACGGACCCTCCACCTCCAAATCGATCCCGCTCCAGAGTACAGGCTTCGGTGTAACGCTCATTCCTTCGACGATAAACGCGAATCCGACCATCACCCCTGGTGAGACAAAACCGCGACTCGTCAGTGAAGCGCACTTTTTGCCAGTCCTGTCTGGTACAGTGACGGTGGGTTTGTGCCCATAGGCGATGTTGTTGCCGGTGATGTCTGGTGAGGATCTGCCATACAACAGGCCTACAAGCCCTCAGTCCAGCCTCTCTCAGCCTATTGCAGACAGTCTGAGCACTGATGGAGGGTTAGTGCGTTCCTGGTGTAACATGGGCAGTTGTTGTTGCCATCCTGTACCTGTCCAGCAGGTGTGATGTTCGGATGTACCGATACTGTGCAGGTGTTGATACACGTGGTCTGCCACTGCGAGGACGATCAGCTGTTCGTCCTGTCTCCCTGTAGCGCTGTCTTAGGCACATTCACGCAGAAGAGCAGGGACCCTGGGCATCTTTCTTTTTTCAGAGTCAGTAGAAAGGCCTCTTTAGTGTCCTAAGGTTTCATAACTGTGACCTTAATTGCCTACCGTCTGTAAGCTGTTCGTGTCTTAACGACCATTCCACAGTGTCTTAACGACCATTCCACAGTGTCTTAACGACCGTTCCACAGGTGCATGTTCATTAATTGTTTATGGTTCATTGAACAAGCATGGGAAACAGTGTTTAAACCCTTTACAATTAACCTTTCTCGCCCCGGGGTTCCGCTAGCGGAACACCCACAACATTCCGCTGCGCGCGAAAAATCGCAGCGCGCGAAAATCAAAAATATTTTTGGGAAATATTTAACTTCCACACATTAACAAGTCCAATACAGCAAATGAAAGATAAACATCTTGTGAATCCAGCCAACATGTCCGATTTTTAAAATGTTTTACAGCGAAAACACAATATATATTTATGTTAGCTCACCACAATAGCCAAACACACAACGCCATGTTTTCACCGCAAACATAGCTTTCACAAAACCCACAAATAGAGATAAAATTAATCACTAACCTTTGAACAACTTCATCAGATGACAGTCTTCTAACCATGTTATACAATACATTTATGTTTTGTTCGAAAATGTGCATATTTATAGGTATAAATCGTAGTTTTACATTGCAGCCACTGTCACAAATAGCACCAAAACAGACAGAATAATTACAGAGAGCAACGTGAAATACCTAAATACTCATCATAAAACATTTATGAAAAATACATGTTGTACAGCAAATGAAAGATAAACATCTTGTGAATCCAGCCAATATTTCCGATTTTTTAGGTGTTTTACAGCGAAAACACAATATATATTTATGTTAGCTCACCACAATAGCCAAACACACAACGCCATTTATTCACCGCTAACATAGCTTTCACAAAACCCACAAATAGAGATACAATTAATCACTAACCTTTGAACAACTTCATCAGATGACAGTCTTTTAACATCATGTTATACAATACATTTATGTTTTGTTCGAAAATGTGCATATTTATAGCTACAAATCGTGGTTTTACATTGTGAATACGGCGCCATAATGCACCAAATTGTCCGGAGATATTTTAGACAGTCACGTAATCTAACCAAAAAAATCATCATAAACTTTGCTAAAAAATACATGTTGTACAGCAAATGAAAGATACACTGGTTCTTAATGCAACCGCTGTGTTATATTTAAAAAAATTACTTTAGTACAAAGTACAGCATGTAATATTCTGAGACAGCACCCAGCCATTCTCCGCCATGTTGGAGCCAACATATTCCACAAAAATATGAAATAATATCATAAATATTATCTTACCTTTGATGAGTCCTAGTTCCACAATAAATCGTTGTTTTGTTTTAGAATGTCGAATTAGCAACTTTGGCTAGCATAGTGGAGCTCACGTGTCCATCAACTCTTGGCGCATGGAACGAAAAATTCCAAAAGTCACAATAAACATTGAATAAACTGGTCGAACTCAGTTAAATCCATCTTTATGATGTTTTTCTCATATGTATCCAATAACGTCGAAGACGGAGCATTTCGTCGTGTATACCTAACGCATTGCAGAAAACAATGTCGTGTTCCCTGGTGCGCAGCTGAATACTGCCAATAGGGCGGACCTGTCACTCCAAAAACTCTAATTCGGTCTCACATCAAGCTAGACACCCCATTCAGCATTCTACTGCCTGTTGACATCTAGTGGAAGGCGTATGAAGTGCATACAGATCCATAAATAAAAGGCAATTGAATAGTCAAGGCCTTACACAGAGCCCCATTTTCAGATTTTTCACTTCCTGTTTGGAAGTTTGCTGCCAAATGAGTTCTGTTTTACTCACAGATATAATTCAAACAGTTTTAGAAACTTCAGAGTGTTTTCTATCCAATAGTAATAATAACATGCATATCGTATGATCTAGAACAGAGTACGAGGCCGTTTAATTTGGGCACGATTTTTTCCCAAAGTGAAAACAGCGCTCCTATTCACTAAGAGGTTATGATCTGTGAAGTTATTTGGATTTTTACGAATTATCTTTGAAAGACAGTGTCCTGAAAAAGGGACATTTCTTTTTTTGTTGAGTTTATATATACAGTAGCAGTCAAAAAGTTTGGACACCTACTCATTCAAGGGTTTTTCTTTATTTTTACTATTTTCTACATTGTAGAATAATAGTGAAGACATCAAAATTACAAATGGTGCATAACAGGGCATCACGGCTGGCCCTTAAATCTACACCGAAAGCTAACATTAATAATCTGCATGTTAATCTCTCCTGCCTCAAAGTAGAGGAGAGATCGACTTCATCACTACTTGTATTTGTGAGAGGTATTGACATGTTGAATGCACCGAGCTGTCTGTTTAAACTCGGACACCCATGCATACCCCACAAGACATGCCACCATGTCCCCAAGTCCAAAACAGACTATGGGATGCGCACAGTACTACATAGAGCAATGACTACATGGAACTCTATTCCACATCTAGTAACTCATGCAAGCAGTAAAATTTGATTTCAAGAACAGATAAAAATACACCTTATGGAACAGCGGGGACTGTGAAGAGACACACACACAGGCACACACACATGCATACAGTACACACAGTACTCAGTGATGTGTTGTGTTGGATTTGCCCCAAACATAACACTTTGTATTCAGAAAATACATTTCATTTCTTTGCCACATTGTTTTACTTAAATGCGTTAATGCAAACAGGATGCATGTTCAGGAATATTTGTAGTCTGTAAAGGCTTCCTTCTTTTTACTCTGTCATATACAGTGGGGAGAACAAGTATTTGATACACTGCCGATTTTGCAGGTTTTCCTACTTACAAAGCATGTAGAGGTCTGTCATTTTTATCATAGGTACACTTCAACTGTGAGAGACGGAATCTAAAACAAAAATCCAGAAAATCCCATTGTATGATTTTTAAGTAATTAATTTGCATTTTATTGCATGACATAAGTATTTGATCACCTACCAACCAGTAAGAATTCCGGCTCTCACAGACCTGTTAGTTTTTCTTTAAGAAGTCCTCCTGTTCTCCACTCATTACCTGTATTAACTGCACCTGTTTGAACTCGTTACCTGTATAAAAGACACCTGTCCACACACTCAATCAAACAGACTCCAACCTCTCCACAATGGCCAAGACCAGAGAGCTGTGTAAGGACATCAGGGATAAATTGTAGACCTGTACAAGGCTGGGATGGGCTACAGGACAATAGGCAAGCAGCTTGGTGAGAAGGCAACAACTGTTGGCACAATTATTAGAAAATGGAAGAAGTTCAAGATGACGGTCAATCACCCTCGGTCTGGGGCTCCATGCAAGATCTCACCTCGTGGGGCATCAATGATCATGAGGAATGTGAGGGATCAGCCCAGAACTACACGGCAGGACCTGGTCAATGACCTGAAGAGAGCTGGGACCACAGTCTCAAAGAAAACCATTAGTAACACACTACGCCGTCATGGATTAAAATCCTGCAGCGCACGCAAGGTCCCCCTGCTCAAGCCAGCGCATGTCCAGGCCCGTCTGAAGTTTGCCAATGACCATCTGGATGATCCAGAGGAGGAATGGGAGAAGGTCATGTGGTCTGATGAGACAAAAATAGAGCTTTTTGCTCTAAACTCCACTCGCCGTGTTTGGAGGAATAGAAGGATGAGTACAACCCCAAGAACACCATCCCGACCGTGAAGCATGGAGGTGGAAACATCATTCTTTGGGGATGCTTTTCTGCAAAGGGGACAGGACGACTGCACCGTATTGAGGGGAGGATGGATGGGGCCATGTATCGCGAGATCTTGGCCAACAACCTCCTTCCCTCAGTAAGAGCATTGAAGATGGGTCGTGGCTGGGTCTTCCAGCATGACAACGACACGAAGCACACAGCCATGGCAACTAAGGAGTGGCTCCGTAAGAAGCATCTCAAGGTCCTGGAGTGGCCTAGCCAGTCTCCAGACCTGAACCCAATAGAAAATCTTTGGAGGGAGCTGAAAGTCCGTATTGCCCAGCGACAGCCCCGAAAACTGAAGGATCTGGAGAAGATCTGTAGGGAGGAGTGGGCCAAAATCCCTGCTGCAGTGTGTGCAAACCTAGTCAAGAACTACAGGAAACGTATGATCTCTGTAATTGCAAACAAAGGTTTCTGTACCAAATATTAAGTTCTGCTTTTCTGATGTATCAAATACTTATGTCATGCAAAAAAATGCAAATTAATTACTTAAAAATCATACAATGTGATTTTCTGGATTTTTGTTTTAGATTCCGTCTCTCACAGTTGAAGTGTACCTATGATAAAAATTACAGACCTCTACATGCTTTGTAAGATGGAAAACCTGCAAAATCGGCAGTGTATCAAATACTTGTTCTCCCCACTGTATGTTAGTATTGTGGAGTAATAGCTACAATGGTGTTGATCCATCTTCAGTTTTCTCCTATCACAGCCATTAAACTCTCATGGCTTCATGGTCAAATCCCTTTGTGGTTTCCTTCCTCTCTGAGTTAAGAAGGACACCTGAACCTTTGTAGTGACTGGGTGTATTCACGCACCATCCAAAGTGTAATTAATAACTTCACCATGCTCAAACTTTTTTACCCATAGCAAGCCAACAAGCTAACGTTAGATAGCTAGCTAACAGTACACTTTAACTTGAAATTAAAACAACTTTCTGAAAATGTAGCTAGCTAGACTATGTTACCCATATACATGGATGGACACTTCTCCCTCTCTGTCACGGATGCCATGGTTGCCCTTAGTTTAAAGATGAAAACCTGGAGACTGGTTTTTTTCTCCATCTCCTTAGGTATCATACACTAATTCAACTGATTTCAAAATTCGGTCCCCCGGAAAGTGGAGAGCAACACTTATGCAGTTTTTCTATGTGATAGGTATTTTTTAAAGCCGCTAGAAATGATTACCTATACATACTGACCAGCTCAAATAGACAGAAGCGTGATACATGGCAGACCAATCTGAACACCTCTCTCATAATTTCCAGCCCACTCATTATCTTAGCCAATCATGGCTAGTGGGAATGTTGCTGTCTTTTTCTGTTGCTAAACCAACTAGGCTCGTAATTTCACAAGTTTATTTGTATTTACAGATGGCATAAAAGTTTGTTATTAAGGCAAATTAAAGTTCACAAGTTCCAGGAGGCATTTCTAACCCCCCCCCCCAAAATTGTTTTTATATGTTTACGTTCAAGTGAGCGTCCTGTGAAGTAGTGACACACGACATACACCTAGTTTCCTGAAACGAGTCACAAATGCCAAGTCAATGCAGCTTTGGCCCAAAGGAGCACATTGATGTATTTTGAGTGCTGCCACTTAATGTCTCTAGCCTACTGCCCTTTATCACATTACCAGATGTCCTTTGGTTCCACAAAAGTTTGGTTCCACATACTCATTCAAGGGTTTTTCTTTATTTTTTGTATTTTCTGCATTGTAGAATAATAGTGAAGACATCAAAACTATTAAATAACACATAGGGAATCATGTTGTCAACAAAAAAGTGTTAAATAAATCAAATAATATTTTATATATTAGATTCTTTGCCTTGAAGACAGCTTTGCAAAATCTTGGCATTCTCTCAACAAGCTTCATGAGGAATCATTTTCCAACAGTCTTGAAGGAGTTCCCACATATGCTGAGCACTTGTTGGCTGCTTTACCTTCACTCTGTGATCCAACTCATCCCAAACCACCTCAATTGGGTTGAGGTCGGGTGATTGTGGAGGCCAGGTCATCTGATTCAGCACTCCATCACTCCTTCATGATCAAATAGCCCTTACACAGCCCGAAGGTGTGTTTTGGGTCATTGTCCTGTTAAAAAACAAATGATAGTCCCACTAAGTGCAAACCAGATGGGATGGTGTATCGCTGCTTAATGCTGTGGTAGCCATGCTGGTTACGTGTGCCTTGAATTCTAAATAAATCACAGACAGTGTTACCAGCAAAGTTCCCCCACACCATCACACCTCCTCCTCCATTCTTCATGCTGGGAATCACACATGCAGAGATCATTCGTTCACCTACTCTACGTGACACAGTGGTTGGAACGAAAAATCTAAAATTTGGATTCATCAGACCAAAGGACAGATTTTCACCGGTCTAATGTCCATTGCTCGTGTTTCATGGCCCAAGCAAGTCTCTTCTTCTCATTGGTGTCCTTTAGTAGTGGTTTCTTTGCAGCAATTCGACCATGAAGGCCTGATTCACACAGTCTCCTCTGAACAGTTGATGTTGAGATGTGTCTGTTACTTGAATTCTGTGAAGCATTTCTTTGGAATGCAATCTGAGGTGCAGTTAACTGTAATGAACTTATCCTCTGCAGCAGAGGTAACTCTGGGTCTTCCTTTCCTGTGGCGGTCCTCATGAGAGCTAGTTTCATCATAGCGCTTGATGGTTTTAACGACTACACGAAGATAATGTAAAAGTTCTTGAAAATTTCAGGATTGACTGACCTTCATGTCTTAAAACTTCTTGAGAATACAGGGGGTGCTATTTTCCCATTAGCATAATTTGCTCTACAGATTAAACTGCCTCTTATTCAATTATTGCTCTTACTATATGCATATAAATAATACCATTGGAAAGAAAACAATCTCTAGTTTCTAAAACCGTTTCAATTTTGTCTCTGAGTGATACAGAAGTCATTTGACAGCACTTTCCATGACCAAGAAGAAAAAAGCAAGATGTGTATGCCAGCTTCAACGCTCTGCCTATATATGGTCGTGCCCCCTATGACCCGAAACACACCTCATTGGCCTTCCTCTGGGTGTCAAGAGGACGTCAGAGGAAAAATATCTTGTTTATCTGGGACTGACGTGAAATGAGAGCTAATTCTTTGGCGTGACCGACAACTTCCGGTTCTCTAAATCGTGCGACTTGTAGCTGCGATTGTCTTCTGTTGTGCGGCCATTATGGATGAAAACTATCTCCGTCTCGAAGTTTGTTTGATACATGTGACCAGATCATCGTAATGTATGTTTTTTCAATATAGTTTAATCAGATTATTTGAATTTTTTCGGGAGTTTTGTGGTGTTCCGTTGTCTGATTTTATTTACGTTTGAGAGATCCGTGCCACTCGACCAGTACCTGTGCTAAATGGAGTGGGAAAGGAACAATTCTGAACGGAACCAACGACTCATCTTGAAAAAGGACACTTTGATCAACATTCTGATGAAAGATCAGCCATAGTAAGACCCAATTTACGATGTTATATCATATCTGTTGTGCATGTGAACTGGCCGTGGGCGCCTAGCCGAATCTGCCTGGTATAGCTATGCTAATTTAGCGCTACATTTTGTTTTCGTTATAAAACATTTAATAAATCTGAAATATTGTTTGGATTCACCAGATGTTGGGCTTTCAATATCTGTACGCTGTGTATTTTTCTGAAATGTTTTAAGATGAGTAATTCGTTATATGACGTTGGTCTCTGTAATTGTTCTGGCTGGGTCAGCACTATTTCAGATTGCAGCTGCAATGTAGAACTGTGATTTATACCTGAAAAATGCACATTTTTCCAAAAAAAAACTATGCTATACCATAAATATGTTATCAGACTGTCATCTTATGAAGTTGTTTCTTGGTTAGTGGCTATATATATTTTTATTTAGTCGAATTAGTGATAGCTACTGACGCAGGAAAAAGCTGTTGGGAGTAAAAAAATCGTGTCCTTTGCTAACGTGGTTAGCTAATAGATTTACATATTGTGTCTTCCCTGTAAAACATTTTAAAAATCTGAAATGGTGGCTTTATTCACAAGACCTGTATCTTTCATCTGGTGTCTTGGACTTGTGATTTAATGATATTTAGATGCTACAAGTTACTTGTGACGCTATGCTAGCTATGCTACTCAGTGGGGGGGGGGGGGGGGGGGGTGCTACCGGATCAGGGTTGGTGACTCGTGAGAAGTTAAATGAATGATGGACTGTCGTTTCTCTTTACTTATTTGAGCTGTTCTTGCCATAATATGGACTTGGTCTTTAACCAAATAGGGCTACCTTCTGAATACCACCCGTACCTTGTCACAACATAACCGATTGACTCAAAAGCATTAAGAAAGATAGAAGGTCCACATTATTAACTTTTAACAAGGCACATTGGTTAATTGAAATACATTCCAGGTGACTACGTCATGAAGCTGGTTGAGAGAATGCCAAGAGTGTGCAAAGATATCATCAAGGCAAAGGATGGCTGCTTTGAAGAACCTCGAATAAAACATATTTTGATTTGTTTAACACTTTTTTGGCTTCTACATGATTCCATATGTGTTATTTCATAGTTTTGATGTCTTCACCATTATTCTACAATGTAGAAAATTAAAATATATATTTTTTTTACATTTGAATGAGTATGTGTGTCCAAACTTGACTGGTTCTGTAAGTCTTGACAAAAATGGTCTAAACAAAGTGGTTCGGTGAAGAACAAAACATATATACGTATGTCTGAAGCGCCAGCAAGAGGCTGAGCCACAGGGGGTTCCATTGAGCCACGAGGTGAAACTATTTCTATTTATGAGCCAAATGTATCATAGTATTCAAGACCGGGTAGGGTAATGGCAATGTATGACAAGAAACTTAACACCTGGCACTGTCGGTGTGCAAAGCCAAGGCAGCCTTGTGTACACAAGTACATAGCTAAATTGCACGTTCCACACTGAAAGGCCACATTTCCAAAACAGTGAAGAGCACAGAAATGGAGGACACCTTACCAACAGGGGCAACAGAGCCTTGTCCCAATGCTGGCGAGGAAAGTGCCTCTGGGGATGTCCCACTCTACCTGTCAAGTACTGCAATATTTATTGAAGAACAAAAGACTTCCAGCAAACCTACCAGAAGATGTTCGCAGAAGACAGAGGATGTACCAAAGAATCTAATTCTAGAGGAGACATTTTGCACAGAGTGCCTAGGAATAATTCCTCTCAGTGATCCAATGGTGATCTGTACCAAAGAAAGGATTGTCATGATGTCTTGCGTAATTTGAGGTGATTTTCTTTACATTAAAGTTAAATAGCAAATATACAAAAAAAATGCATATAGACTGCTTTATCAATATAATTTGAATTTGTTAGGTGTGACTACATACTGCAAGCGCTGCTACCAATGTGGTCGCTTTTTACCGCAACCAGGAATGGAAAAAATGGGCTGCATTACTTCAATGATCATGTCATCTTGACCCTATACCTGCCTTTTCTTGAGGAACTACATTCAAGTAATTGTCACGTGTTTTTTGTGCTTTGGTTCTAGGTTCCAGGTGTGTTACAATTGTATTCATACTATAAAGCTGGTATCTTTATTGAGTTTTTCAGCCACATGGTGGCCCACCACTTTGTTTTTGTATAATGTTAAAACACGGGGCTGGGGAAATGTCTCCGCTCTCAAATTCATAGAAAGAAATCTGGATGCAAGGACTAACACTAAATTACATTTTGTTTAACACCCTTAGGTGCACCAAGCTGCTGGCAGAGTATTTGATGCCCTGGAGCTAACAACAAAACTGAAGCTCACAAACCATGATATCATGCTCCATGGATACCTCAACTTTGAAGCACTCACAGCACATGAATACTTGCGTCAACTGTGGCCACCACCCTCCAGTGTCAATAGAAACCTGCATAAGAAGGGGGCCTTCAGCATGCCTTGCAAGCAATATATTTTTTTCAGTTGTTTAAAATGTTATACACTGTAATTTCTTGTGATTGCCGTCTCAACTATATGTTTTTCAGAAGCTAAGTAGAACACCCTCAAACAGAGTTTAATGGGATTGTGAATATAGACGAGTTCTGGGCGTTGGTTGGTCTGGAAATTCTAAGCTGAGCCTTTGTTACAAAATATACAGTGGCAAGAAAATGTATGAATTTCTGCATAAATTGGGCCTAAAATGTGATCTGATCTTTATCTAAGTCACAACAATAAACAAATGGTCTGCTACCTCTCTGGGATATGTGGGACGCTTGCGTTTGAATACAATTGAATACAATTGGCCAATAGCCAGGGAAAATGTAGAGCGCCAAATAAAAAAAAATTATATAAAATCAAACTTTCGTTAAATCACACATATAAGATACCAAATTAAAGCTACACTCGTTGTGAATCCAGCCAACATGTCAGATTTCAAAAAGGCTTTTCGGCGAAAGCATAAGATGCTATTATCTGATGATAACACAACAGTAAACAAAGAGAGTGTAGCATATTTCAACCCTGCAGGCGCAACACAAAATGCAGAAATAAAATATAAATCATGCCTTACCATTGACAAATTTCTTTTGTTGGCACTCCAATATGTCCCATAAACATCACAAATTGTCCTTTTGTTCGATTAATTCCGTCCATATATGTCCAAAATGTCCATTTATTTGGAGTGTTTGATCCAGAAAAAAACTGCTTCCAATTTGCCACTACAAAATATCTCAAAAATTACCTCTAAACTTTGCCAAAACATTTCAAACTACTTTTGTAATACAACTTAAGGTATTTGTAAATGTTAATAATCGATCAAATTGAAGACGGGTCTATCTGTTTTCAATACAGGATGACAACAAACTAACGATACTTTTCTAGTCTTGCGCAACTCTCAAACAGTACACATAACGTTACACTGATTCCAGATGGCCGTTCTTCTTCATTTCACAAAGGAATAACCTCAACCTATTTCCAAAGACTGGTGACATCCAGTGGAAGCGGTAGGAACTGCAAACAGGTTGATTTAGAAATCTAGTATCCCAATGAAATCTCATTGAACAGACGGTGACCTCAAAAAAATAAAATCTGAATGGTTAGTCCTCGGGGTTTTGCCTGCTACATAAGTTCTGTGATACTCACAGACATGATTCAAACAGTTTTAGAAACTTCAGAGTGTTTTCTATCCAAATCTACTAATAATAGGCATATCTTATATTCTGGGGATGAGTAGAAGGAAGTTGAAATTGGGCACGCTATTTATCCAAAAGTGAAAATGCTGCCCCCTATCCTAGAGAAGTTTTTAAACAAATAACACACAAACAATTATAAATGTTAATGTGTTCATTGAACACACTGTGTAACATTCACAGTGCAGGGTGAAAAATGTATGTGAACAATTGGATTTAATAACTGCTTGACCCTCCTTTGGCAGCAATAACCTCAACCAAACGTTTTCTGTCGTTGTGGATCAGACCTGCACGGTCAGTAAGAATTTTGGACCATTCCTCTTTACAAAACAGTTCAGCAATATTCTTGGGATGTCTGGTGTGAACCGCTCTCTTGAGGTCATGCCACAGCATCTCAATCAGGATGAGGTCAGGACTCTGACTGGACCACGCCATTCTGTTGTTGATTTACTTCTGTGTTTTGGGCCATGTCCTGTTGCATCACCCAACTTCTGTTGAGCTTCATTTGGCAGACAGATAGCCTTACAAAAATCTCTGGAATTAATGTAAGTCTTTAGCTGACTCTAGGATTCTTCTTAACCTCATTGAGCATTCTGCGCTGTACTCCTGCAGTCATCTTTCCCTTACGGCCACTCCTAGAGAGAGTAGCAACAGTGCTTGACTTTCCCCATTCATAGACAATTTGTCTTACCATGGACTGATGAACATCAAGGCTTTTAGAGATACTTTTTTAACCCTTTCCAGCTTTATGCAAGTCAACAATTCTTAATCTTAGGTCTTCTGAGATCTCTTTTGTTCGAGGCATGGTTCACATCAGACAAGGCTTCTTGTGAATAGCAAACTCACAAACTCCGTTTTTGTTATAGGGCTGGGCAGTTCTAACCAACATCTCCAATCTCGTCACATTAATTGGACTCCAGGTTAACTGACTCCAGACTACAATTAGCTTTTGGAGAAGTTATTAGCCTAGGGGTTCACATACTTTTTCCAACGTACACTGTGAATGTTTAAATTATGTATTCAATATAGACAAGAAAAATACAATAATGTGTAAGCACACTATGTTTGTGACTTAGATGAAGATCAAGTAACAGTTTATGACCAATTTATGCAGAAATCCAGGTAATCCCAAAGGGTTCACATACTTTTTCTTGCCACTGTATGTTCATTTTATTATTTGGGATACCTGTGGGATATGGAAATATTAAGGTGTCCATAATTACTTTAGATCCAACTAAATAAAATAATTATTTATTAAAATCTCAAAGCATAATGGACCATTTCTGTCTACTCCAAAGGTTATCGGCAGAATCCATATGTGGTGCCCCAAGTTATACTGTTATTTATCATAATTTGTTACTGAAAAAACAAACCTCTTATGGCTTTACATAACTTGCCATCACGTGGTTGGAAAGTTAGTTATCCAATAGATCTCAGAGAGTATTCTTCAATGGAAGCTTTTCTAACATCAGATATGTACAGTGCGGTATCCCTCAGGGCAGTTGCCTTGGGCCGTTACTCTTCTCTATTTTTACAAATGACTTGCCACGTGTCTTAAAATAAGATAAAAGGACTATGTATGCTGATGATTGCACACACTACACATCAGCACCTACAGCCAGTGAGCTCACTGAGACTCTTAGCAAGGAGTTACAGTCAGTTTCAGAATGGGTAATTACCAATAAAATTGTCTTAATTACATCTAAAACCAAAAGCATTGTATGTGGCTCAAAGCATTCTCTTAGACCTAAACCTCAACTGGAGTAGTACATAAAGGGTGTGACCATTGAGCAAGTTGAAGAAGCTTATCTCCTTGGAGCAGCATTGGATGGTCAGTTTTCATGATCAGGTCATGTTGAAAAAGATGTTGTAAAGATAGGAAGTTATGTCTGTTATACACTGAACAAAAATATAAACGCAACATTCAAATAGTTAATAAGGAAATCAGTCAATTGAAATAAATAAATAAAGTCCTAATCTATGAATTTCACATGACTGGGAATACAGATATGCATCTGGACACAGATACCTTTAAAAAAAAAAAGTAAGGGCGTGGATCAGAAAACCAGTCAGTATCTGGGGTGACCACCATTGGCATAATGCAGTGCGACCCATCTCCTTCGCATAGAGCTGATCAGGCGGTTGATTGTGGCCTGTGAATTGTTGTCCCACTCCTCTTCAATGGCTGTGCAAAGTTGCTGGATATTGGCGGGAACTGGAACACACTGTCATACACATCAATCCAGAGCAACCCAAACATGCTCAATGGGTGACATGTCTGGTGAGTATGAAGACCATGGAAGATCTGGGACATTTTCTGCTTCCAGGAACTGTGTACAAATTAATGCAACATAAGGCTGTGCAATATCATGCTGAAACATGAGGTGATGGCAGAGGATGAATGGCATGACAATGGGCCTCAGGATCTTATCACGGTATCTGTTTTGGCCCCTGTAGTTGGGTTTGAGTTCCTTTTAGGCTATTGTGTAATTCCCTTGTTGACCACTTGGGGGCCACTGTCCTGTGCTGATGTGTGTTTTTCATTTAATATGCTAAACCCTGTAGAATAATTGTTTACATTCCTAAATGGTGAAGGTCACACTGTGGAGCTGGAGACATTATCAAACTCTATCCTTCTTGCTATCATTTTGTAGAAGCATTGTCTGTAAGTAAAATTAATCATAGCATATTTGGCATTCAATTCATGATTATATTTTGTACAGATGATTGTTTTAATGAGATTTATGAATCTTCCTGATAGCCACATGGATATCTGTGCATTTGATCTTGTCATGTTTTGGGAAATTATTTATACATCCCATTTAATGCATAATGCTGCATACTTCTGTGTTTATGAACATGTATACAAATAAAAGCTGTGTTTATTGAGAATTAAGCCTAGTAATCAGCTAGCATACAATGAGTCACACTCATTGTTCTTTTCTTTCTATATTTTAGTTTGACTCATGTCAGTCACTCTTACTGTACCTTCGAAGCGGTGGCAATAAATCATCCTTCAACACCACAGTAGCTGTATCTAGTTTCTCTATCTGCTAATCTTAAGGGGACTATTTTGCGAGGGCAGAATAGTATCTCTGTGCATGCAAATGGACAGATAAAATGTGTTTGTTGTCTGTAGCTTACAGTGCATTCAGAAAGTATTTAGACCCCTTGACTTTTTACCCATTTTGTTACAACACAGCTTTATTCTAAAATGGATCAATTTGTTTTTTCCCTCTTCAATCTACACACAATACACCATAATTACAAAGCAAAAATAGGTTTAGACATTTTTGCAAAGGTATTAAAAACAAAAATGAAATATCACATATACATACAGTGAGGGAAAAAAGTATTTGATCCCCTGCTGATTTTGTTCGTTTGCCCACTGACATTGAAATGGTCAGTCTGTAATTTTAATGGTAGGTTTATTTGAACAGTGAGAGACAGAATATCAACAAAAAAATCCAGAAAAACGCATGTCAAAAATTTTATAAATTGATTTGCATTTTAATGAGGGAAATAAGTATTTGACCCCTCTGCAAAACATGACTTAGTACTTGGTGGCAAAACCCTTGTTGGCAATCACAGAGGTCAGATGCTTCTTGTAGTTGGCCACCAGGTTTGCACACATCTCAGGAGGGATTTTGTCCCACTCCTCTTTGCAGATCTTCTTCAAGTCATTAAGGTTTCGAGGCTGACGTTTGGCAACTCGAACCTTCAGCTCCCTCCACAGATTTTCTATGGGATTAAGGTCTGGAGACTGGCTAGGCCACTCCAGGACCTTAATGTGCTTTTTCTTGAGCCACTCCTTTGTTGCCTTGGCCGTGTGTTTTGGGTCATTGTCATGCTGGAATACCCATCCACGACCCATTTTCAATACCCTGGCTGAGGGAAGGAGGTTTTCACCCAAGATTTGACGGTACATGGCCCCGTCCATCGTCCCGTTGATGCGGTGAAGTTGTCCTGTCCCCTTAGCAGAAAAACACCCCCAAAGCATAATGTTTCCACCTCCATGTTTGATGGTGGGGATGGTTTCTTGGGGTCATAGGCAGCATTCCTCCTCCTCCAAACACGGCAAGTTGAGTTGATGCCAAAGAACTCCATTTTGGTCTCGTCTGACCACAACACGTTCACCCAGTTGTCCTCTGAATCATTCAGATGTTCATTGGCAAACTTCAGACGGGCATGTATATGTGCTTTCTTGAGCAGGGGGACCTTGCGGGCGCTGCAGGATTTCAGTCCTTCACGGCGTAGTGTGTTACCAATTGTTTTCTTGGTGACTATGGTCCCAGCTGCCTTGAGATCATTGACAAGATCCTCCTGTGTAGTTCTGGGCTGATTCCTCACCATTCTCATGATCATTGCAACTCCACGAGGTGAGATCTTGCATGGAGCCCCAGGCCAAGGGAGTTTGACAGTTCTTTTGTGTTTCTTCCATTTGCGAATAATCGCACTAACTGTTGTCACCTTCTCACCAAGCTGCTTGGCAATGGTCTTGTAGCCCATTCCAGCCTTGTGTAGATCTACAATCTTGTCCCTGACATCCTTGGAGAGCTCTTTGGTCTTGGCCATGGTGGAGAGTTTGGAATCTGATTGATTGATTGCTTCTGTGGACAGGTGTCTTTTATACAGGTAACAAACTGAGATTAGGAGCACTCCCTTTAACAGTGTGCTCCTAATCTCAGCTCGTTACCTGTATGAAAGACACCTGGGAGCCAGAAATCTTTCTGATTGAGAGGGGGTCAAATACTTATTTCCCTCATTAAAATGCAAATCAATTTATAACATTTTTGACATGCGTTTTTCTGGATATTTTTGTTGTTATTCTGTCTCTCACTGTTCAAATAAACCTACCATTAAAATTATAGACTGATCATTTCTTTGTCAGTGGGCAAACGTACAAAATCAGCAGGGGATCAAATACTTTTTTCCCTCACTGTAAGTAATCAGACCATTTACTCAGTACTTTGTTGAAGCACCTTTGGCAACGATTACAGCCTTGAGTCTTCATGGGCATAATGCTACAAGCTTGGTACCTGTATTTGTGGAGTTTCTCCCATTCTTCTCTGAAGATCCTCTCAAGCTCTGTCAGGTTGGATGGGGAACATCACCGCATTGCTATTTTCAGGTCTCCAGAGATGTTCAATCAGGTTCAAGTCTGAGCTCTGGCTGGGATATTCAAGGATATCCAGAGACTTATCCCGAAGCCACTCCTACGTTATCTTGGCTGTGTGCTTAGAGTCGTTGTCCTGTTGGAAGGTGAACATTCGCCCCAGTCTGAAGTCCTGAGCGCTCTGAAGCGGGTTTTCATCAAGGGTCACCCTTTACTTTTCTCCGTTCATCATTCCCTCGATCCTGACTAGCAGCATGATGCTGCCACGCACAATGCTACACCGTAGGGATAGTGCCAGGTTTCCTCTAGATGTGACACTTGGCATTCAGAACAAAGAGTTCAATCTTGGTTTCTTCTGACCAGAGAATCTTGTTTCTCATGGTCTGAGAGTCATTTTGGTGCCTTTTGGCAACCTCCAAGCGGGCTGTCGTGCCTTTTACTGAGGAGTGGCTTCCGTCTGGCCACTCTAAGATAAAGGCCTGAATGGTGGACTACTGCAGAGATGGTTGTCCTTCTGGAAGGTTCTCCCATCTCCACAGAGGACCTCTGGAGGTCTGTCAGATTGACCATCGGGTTCTTGGTCATGTCCCTGACCAAGGCCCTTCTCTCCTGATTGCTCAATTTGGTCTGGCAGACAGCTTTAGGAAGAGTCTTGGTGGTTCTTAACTTATTCCATTTAAGAATGATGGAGGCCACTGTGTTCTTGGGGACCTTCAATGCAGCAGAAATGATTTGGTACCGTTCCCCAGATCTGTACCTCAACATGACCCTGTCTCGTAGCTCTACGGACAATTCCTTTGACCTATTGGCTTGGTTTTTGCTCTGACATGCACTGTCAACTGTGGGACCTTATATAGACAGGTGTGTGCCTTTCCAAATCATGTCCAATTCATTGAATTAACCACAGGTGGACTCCAATCAAGGATGATCAATGGAAACAGGCTGCACTTCAGCTCAATTTCGAGTCTCATAGCAAAGCGTCTGAATACTTAAGTAAATAAGGTATTTCTGTTTTTTATTTTTAATACATTTGCAAAAATTGTGTGAAAATTGATGAGGACTTTTTTTTATTTAATCAATTTTAGAATAAGGCTGTAACGTAAAAGAATGTGGAAAAAAGTCAAGGGGTCTGAATACTTTCCG
The DNA here is from genome assembly GCF_045679555.1 of Salvelinus alpinus. Lineage (NCBI taxonomy): Eukaryota > Metazoa > Chordata > Actinopteri > Salmoniformes > Salmonidae > Salvelinus > Salvelinus alpinus. The sequence continues at coordinate 48,184,051 of NC_092105.1, read as the reverse complement.
AATGCACTGTAGGCAGGGAAGGAGAGGAATTGCCACGCTTCATTGCATTAACTGATTTCCAGAATTTAGATGGATCACCACCAGCAGAGTCTGAGATATAACTTATGAAGTAACTAGATGTAGCTTTCCTGATTGAAGTGCATATTTTTCTCAATTGCCTTAAAAGCTGCCAATCAGCTACAGAGTCAGTTTTTTTTTTGCCTTGTCCTAGGCCTGATTTCTCATCATAATAAGTCCTGAAAGTTCTAAAGGTCCAAGAATTTGTTTTAAAAAATTCTCCAAGGCATTTAAACGGAGCATGTTTGTCTGCCAGAGATACAAAAATAGATGAGAACAATTCTCAAGCTAATTCAGGGTCAGGCATTCAGATGATCAAGGAAAAGTCCGAGTAATACACATGAATAGGCTGTCATTGTAAATAAGAATTTGTTCTTAACTGACTTGCCTAGTTTAATAAAGGTTAAATAAAATGTCAATAAAAATGAAGAAAAGCTGTTTTCCTCTTCATATTTACACACTGATCGGTGTTAATAGGTTTGGTATCTCTAATACATGCAAAGGGACAGTGAAAACTGAGATCATTAGCAAAGACACAACAAGACAAGCACTTGTGGTGGCTATTTGTCAGAATTAGGAATTTGCTGGATTTCTTACATGAATCTATGTGGTTTTTGCAATCAGTTGAGTCGAGTTAAAGTCAACACAAATATTCTTAAAATGGTCAGAGGCCAAGGGAAGCCAAGAACTGAACAAAAATATAAACGCAACATGCAACAATTTCAAAGATTTTACTGAGTTACAGTTCATATAAGGAAATCAGTCAAATGAAATAAATTCATTAGGCCCTAATCTATGGATTTCACATGACTGGGAATACAGATATGCAAAAAATGGGACTCACAATCTAGGTATTTCTGTGCCATCAAATTGCCATCGATAAATAGCAATTGTGTTTGTTGTCTGTAGCTTATGCCTGCTCATTCCATAACCCCACCGCTTCCATGGGGCACTCTTTTCACAACGTTGACATCAGTAAACCGTGTTATGTGTTACATGTGTTATGCTGTTTAATCAGCTTCTTGATATGCCACACCTGTTAGGTGGATGGATTATCTTGGCAAAGGAGAAATGTTAACCAACAATGTCTAGGATCTTTTATTTCAGCTCATGAAACATGGGACCAACACTTTACCTTTTGCATTTCAATTTGTTCAGAGTTAAAATTCCCTAAGACAACTCATTTAGATGACAGAAAAGGTTTTAAGTATTCATAATCCCTGCAACAGATACATGTGTATTTTGTTTTATGAACATATCTATAACCAACAGCTCAAATGTTGTGGGCATAGTGATATTTAGAGAACATGATGCCACATAAATTGATTACCCACCCACCTCTTTAAGGAATACCTAGGATAGGATAAAGTAATCCTTCTCACTCCCCCCCCCTTAAAAGATTTAGATGCACTATTGTAAAGTGGCCGTTCCACTGGATGTCATAAGGTGAATGCACCAATTTGTAAGTCGCTCTGGATAAGAGCGTCTGCTAAATGACTTAAATGTAAATGTAATTACACATACAGTATGTAACAGTGGGGGTATCCATATTTGTGGCATTTGAAGTAATAGCACTGGATGAGCTTCCCACAGTGGGCTTCCCAATCAGCGTAACAGTAACAGAGCTAACAGTTGAATTCAACTTTATGGTCACAAGGTTATTACTGATAATACCCCTGGGAATATGGATATCTGTAGAAGTACGATGATAACTCTGTGAAATAGTGGGATTGGGAAGAATTACTTGAGCAATATTTTATATGATGTAGGCCAAGATAACTCTTTCCCCTTTCCTATTTCAATGCAAGCCATCCCGCTTGTAAAACTGGGGCCTCTCCCAGAAGTTGTCAAAATTGTCAATGAACTCCAAATCCATCAAGGAACAGTAGGATTTAAGCCAGTAGTGTATACGGAGGAGACGACTAAAGTGATCAATTCCGCAACCTATTGTTGGTGGAGGCCCGGAAATGAGAACCAACTTGTCGGTCTCCTATAGCCTGCCTATGAGCACTTTGAAGTCATCTTTGAATTGCTCCGATTTATGAAGTTTGATATCGCTTCTACCAAAATGAATGACTACTGTTTGAGTTCCTCACGAGCATATGCATACTGTAACCCAATGTTGAAAAGTTACCACTTTGTTACAATATGTAAAATATAATATTATTAATGTTATATTAGAATATGTAATGTGCAAAAATATTCAAAGAAAAATAACATTTGCAGTGTACGAACTTAACAGGAAATACATTTACTCTCACGGGTGGCTAACAATAACTATCTGAAAGCCACACCCCTAATAGGCCACGGCTCAAGGAGATAACCTATGGATTACATTAAAAAGACCCAGCTGCTGGGTCAATCCAGCATAAATATGAATAAAAACGCAACTGATGATTAAATTAACCCATGTTTGGGTTATCCAAACAACCCAACATGTTGGGTAATTCACGCAAAATAACCCATTGTGTGTTCTGTCCAATATTTACCCAGCGCTGGGTTATCAAATAACCCAAATTGTGTTTTTTTTAACCAAGCATTTTTTAGAATGTAGGCACAGTGCTCCACCACCTTATTACTATACCAGACAATTGATGTGTCCCAAATGGCACCCTATTCCCTATAGTGTACGTATTTTGAACAAGACCCATAGGGCTCTGGTCAAAAGTATGTAGGGAATGGAGTGCCATTTGGGACGCAGTCATTCACTATTCACCCAGGGAGACTCACAAGAGTCGACTACTGTGGGCTCTTCTCCGGTTGCCATGTCAACTCCTTCTCATATGCCAGTGGGGGATTTGTACTGGAGTCTGGGAAAGATGTGACAACTAGTATGTCGGCACTGTGTCAACGTTGTTTTATAGTCACTGGTCATAAGGCATGGACTATCTTGTGAATGGTCTAAGACTATGGAATGATTATGTTACCTTTGCATGACCAGAGGTTGCCAATTCTTGTATGGATGTTTGAAGGGGATATGATGATGATGACGTTCTTTGAATGTTTGTTGAAAAAATTCTAATCTAATGTTAGCTAATGTCCTGAGAATGTCCTAGGTTTGCTGGGTACCAGCCCCTTCACACAATTTGCTGCCTCACAAAAATGGGTTTTGTAGATATTGCTACAATTGTGTTGATGTAACGTGATAACTGCACTGTACAATCTACACAGCACCACATGTGCACTCTAAGCTTTCAACTCTTGAAGTCGGTAATACACACTGACGAATGAGTCCCTCGACGATGCCAGCTACCAGATTTGCAACAAAATGGATGATTTATTAATTCATTATAGTAAAAATCAATCATCAGATATTTGATACTAGGGCGAGAGTCACTCTTGAATGCTCTCTCAGATGGTGTGCATTTCAACAAGTCATGAATGTAATTAGCCTTTAGCCCCCGAGCCTGCTGTGTTCAGGCTAACCTCCTCAAAACTACCTGCATGGTCGTCATTGACACTAGTCTGGTCGGCTGAAATGACGCAGAAAGATGGAAATAGATTACGCTTTTTGTAAAAGTAGAAATATTTCATAAAGGACTTGGGAGGCGATACACTAAATGGTTTCCTAAGAGAAAATGGCTTTGAAACTTTTCACATTTCTATCGCTAACAAAAGGTCCCACTTTACAGAGGATTACATTCATGGGTAATTACTGTCTAGCTAATATGGTTGAATATCTATCCAGTGTAATATGGAACACATCACATTCATAAACAATCATTAAACAGGCTTTATGCACAACCTCTAATTTTTGTCAAATCAAATCCCTCCCTTGAACACACACAGTGTGTGTGTGCGTGTGCGTGTGCGTGTGTGTGTGCATTATCACTCACAAACCATTTTCTTCATATACCCATAAATTAACCCTGTTGGTCTTTTCTCACATTGGCAGTCATTAACTCAAAATGTCTACCGCTAATTTCAGGTGTTGCATGTATTACTGTGTATGATGTTGTTCGTCTACAATGCAGTAGGTATGCTTAGGCTTTCTCACTTCAACGTGTTGCATTAGACTAATGCAAGGATGAAGTAAGCCAAGAGAATAGTCTCTTTTTTGGCATCCAAATTAGTTCAGGCACAAAGGCAGCCTTGGGTTCACTCTCCACTATTCTGCTAATTGGCCCGTTTGGGGAATGGTGCTCTACAAACTCTTCCTTCAAGCAAGACACTTGCATGATCACTTTCTATTCCTCTTTCTTACATACACACACACACATACACCCGATTGTCCTCAATATGCATGCATACAAACACCCATCAAGTTCCTTGTTCTCCCCATGTACTCTACACACCAGAATTTACAGGCATCCTCACAGACCACATTGTCCTCAACTACCCCAACAAAGCTTTATCTCTCTAACATGCACACACACACACTGTATGTTCCTGCCTGGCTACCCAGACTCGGCCAAACGTTACACCAGGCCCACAGATGTTAGTTTCTTCTCCTGAATGAGTCTTGATCGGAGTACCTCCCCGACCCTTCACCGAATGCGAACACATTCGGGGAAGTATGATTGGCCCAGAAACCGAAGGGTTGGGCCAGAGCTAGAACACATTTGGGTAAAGCGGTGGTTTGAAAATTCATCATTGGCTTTGATACTCTGATTGGTTAGAGACGATCAAATCGCTGATGACTTTATTTTGTACAATGCCCCCCGTGCCCCTCGTCATCACAAACGACTTCAATCATGGCAGTCTCAGACTAAAGTATGTAGTGAACGACAGAGCGGAGGAAGAATTTAGTGTGAGTCATCACTCATCAGGCTACATTTGTTCAAGGGTTAAGAGAGATTTAAGGCACGAACACACACACAGACAGACAAGGCCAACTCCCTTATATGCTTCCATGTGCACTCAGATGGTTATGTACTCACTGCCTGTTTACAGAACAACCTATTTAGCATAAAAGTATTGTTTACATGTAGCTAATGGTGTCCTCATAATACCTCACCCTTGCTGTGAGAGAAACATAATATTTATGGATAAAGGAGCATTCGAGTTTGTATGAGTGGGGGAATGTGTCCTTGGTTTGAACACTACACTGTAATGGAAAATTGTAAATTATACAGATTTTTCTTTGTATTATTATCAGTAAAATACTTGTTTTACAGCATCATACTGTAAATGATGGTGCATTGTGGCAAAATGTTGTTTGCGGGGAAATAATGACTGTATTTCGAATGGCACTGTAATTCCACCCTGCAGAAAACAGTATTGTACCATATCTTTAGAGCGTCAAAAAAAACATTTGTGTCACGGCCGTTACAAGAAGAGGACCAAGGTGCAGCGTGGTCAGCGTACATTTTCTCTATTTGGAAAAAAAGACGCCGATCAAAACAACAAACACTACAAAAACAAACCGTGAAGCTCAAATGCTATGTGCCCTAAACAAAAGTCAACTTCCCACAAACACAGGTGGAAAAAAGAGCTACCCAAGTATGGTTCCCAATCAGAGACAACGATAGACAGCTGTCCCTGATTGAGAACCATACCCGGCCAAAACATAGAAACAGAAAATCATAGAAACACAAAACATAGAATGCCCACCCCAACTCACACCCTGACCAAACAAAAATAGAGACATAAAAAGGATCTCTAAGGTCAGGGCGTGACAATTTGACCACCATGGTATTGTTGTTTCTGTCTCATTAACATATTTTGAGGTGTGCCTTGTAAGAGGTTATATTTGTTGCACCTGTGAGTGAGAATGCTGTACCAATTTAACTCCTATGAGGTTATAGGGCCCTATCAATGTAAAATGCATAGGGAACAGATTGGAGTGGCAGCAAATCTCAAACCTTAAACTGTTGAGCATTTTACCATGTCCTTTTGGTCTGTTTTGCCCTGTAGTCACTGCCAGTTTGGAGGCCTTTTGTTAAGGTGTCTAGAAGTTCAAGTGATATAAAACACCAAATATGAATTAATATGCTGTAATGTTTGTAAACACTATCTAGCAGGCAACCTGCTTGCACCAATCCCTTGTAATTACAGTAAAATACAGTGAAATACAAAACACTCTTCAACGAATTTAACTAATTCATTCATTCGTTCATTCCAATTACGGTAGCATTTACTCTTTTTTTTTTTTTTTTTACAATATAATTATTCAGTATATTTTACACTATTTTACTGTGGGTCATTACAGTGTTTGCTTTGATACCGTATTTATATTACAGTAGGTGTACTGTAATATGAAGTACATAATTTGACTTGCCACCGAGCTGCCTGTAACCCCTTTACAGTGTTGTGTTATTTGTTTGTGAATACCTGACTGACCAAAAAAACGACCTAGCATGCCATTGGAGGAGACTGATAAATTGGTGTTTAAGGCTATCATGTCATAGGTACAGTGTACTATAAAGGCTTTATATATACTATGTTTGAGTGCTTTGTTATTAAGGTCATATAACTTTTAAAGACAGGAAATGCAAATGATTATTATCTATAATCCAATAAATAACTGCAACAAAGTCAAAGCAATTGTAGGTGAAATCAATTATTTGTATTACTTGGTTATCATTTTATTTGTATGATGGAGTTAAGATCTGTTATCCCACCCAAGCAATGAATAGTTGACCTATACTACAGAAAATAATAAGGAGAAATGGAGCTACACGCACCATCACGAGGTCAAAGATGTTTGGCTGAATTTTGACACCACATTTGGCCACGAAAACAGTGGCCTGTTTGTGCCATTAGACTTACAAGCTGGGGCTTCCCAATGCACGGGCTCCAATGTTGTAAAAAGAAGCGGTAAAAATAACAGTGCCTTTTGTGTTCAATATTACTGGGTCGACGCTGTGTATCACGCTATGGCAACAATAGCCTATGTATGATAATAATATTTAGGTATTTTGGCATGCTGTGGGACAGGCAACTCAGTGAAGGAGTCCACATTATTCCAAAGCAGAGCAATATTATTATCCCCAGCTGGACGAATCGATTTATACAGCCTTTTTTTTTAAATGCTAGTGACCAATTACATTGCAAGTGCATCTATTCTCAACCTGCACTGTTCAGCTGTAACTAAAGCCGAAACCCGCTCATTACAAGGCCAAGCATTAAACAGAGACTGACCATTCCCGTCAGTTCAACGTCTCGTTTTTATGTGCATTTGGTTGAGCTGTCAACTAACCTAAATTTCACGTGAAATCAAGAAACCATTTCAACATGTCATTGGATTTAGGTAAAACATTGGTTGAAAAAAATACTAAATGTCCTTACGTTTATATATTTCTGCAAATCCAATCAGTTTTCCTGATTGATTCAACGTCTTCACATATATTTTTGGGGTTAAAATGACGTGAAACAAGGTTGATCCAACCAGTTTTTGCCCAGTGGGTTGTGTCGGTCGGAAAAGAAACCACAAGCCTTTCTCTACTCTATCTATCTCGCTCTCTCTCTCCTCCAATCAGCGTTGTAATAATTACCGAGACCCACTCGCCCTCTTTCGCATCTAACACCACGTGATCATACCCAGACTTCTAACCTGCTGCTGGTGCGCGCAACGCGGATTCCAGATATATAGAGATGAGGCGAGCGCAATTGACGGACTCACTGAGCGTCTGAACACAACTAGACGACCACTTATCATGGAAGCCCGTGGCATTTCTGGATATTACTAGGACACGTCGCCGCTTCGAAACCGTGGGATATAAATATTCTTTGTTTCTATTTCTCCCTTCCAACCCCCCCTTTTTTATTTGTTATTTTCTATCCTCATGGGGTGAACATCGTTCCTCTTCCTGCCCGTCCTCTTACGCTGATTTACCTGGCTAACTTCCCCCCAACACTATCCCACACCCTCCATCGCCCCACTCCCCCAACCCCCTTCATATTGTAGCTGCACCACCTTGGATCGGGCGGAACCCGTTGATTCATCACTTCATGGGGCTCACTTTCTTGCACGGAAAATGTCCCTTTCTTTGTCACTGAGCGCCCCTCTGAAACAGCCAACGTCTGGACCGGAGTTGTTGGTGCGTGTCTACCACTTCTGCCCAGCTCGCTTGTGTAGTCGGGGAACGCCGCTGATCTGAGATGGGTCTGTCGGTGGCGGCAGAGCCCCGACGCCCGAACCAGTGGACCCGGACAGTGGGAGATTGGGTCTGGATCACCGTTGTTTCGTTTCTCGCCACTTTACCTGTAGAGCAACTTTGCGCTTTCCCGTCTTCCCTGAGCGACTGTCAGACGCCTACCGGCTGGAACTGCTCTGGTAAGAACACCGATAAGTCGGGGGCATTTATTTGGGCTACATTATTATTGTGTATTTTCTGTCAGTTCCAGGTGTGCAGCGTAGTGCGCAGCGCGACTGTAACGGTCGTAATGGTAATAACCTAGTCCGCATGCATATGGGAATTTGGACAGGAAAGCTAATAAATGATCGAGGACAGTATCTGCAAATAGCATCGTTTGGGTTTTAGAGAAAACATTCTTCCAAATTGTCGACGAGTGAGGAGGGTCATCAGCCCTTGAGATGTCGGGAATTTCAGGTTTTCCTAAGGTCCCCTTATATTACAATAGTCTATGGTTTTCTCATCGAAACCCTACACATACATTCATTTACAAACAAATGATGCTAATGAACATTTTCTAAAACGGTACAATGATGCAAATGTACATGACATGAAATATTTACCTTTCTTGCATTGTTGTTTAGCTTAATTCATGAATTAGCCTAAATTGGCTATTATTATGAACATGTTTTTTTTAATTATTATTATAGGTCTATTGTTATTATTAGTCGCTGTCAATGTTTAATTGCTATTATTTCTCAGCATCGGTTCATTACTTGAGGAATTCAAGTGCCACATTCTAGTTGATATTTTAGACTCCCGAGTCTACAGTGGTCTGAAATCCTCCTAGACATTTATATAAATGTCTACACGTTTTATTGATTCGTGTTATGCTAATAACTCATTAATCTTGTGAGCAATTGGAAATGTGACTCCAAGTTTAACCTACACCAACGATTTATTTTACCCATCACACACACAACTATGCATTTTTTCGCTATAGGCTGCTACAAACCATTTATATTGCCTAGTCTATTTTACTAGAATATAATATATTATTGTTAGATAGATATTATCAGTGTATATACATACACTTTCCATGACATAGACTGACCAGGTGAGTCCAGGTGAAAGCTATGAATCCTTATTGATGTCACTTGTTAAATCCACTTCAATCAGTGTAGGTGAAGGGGGAAGACAGTTTAAAGAAAGATTTTCAAGCCTTGAGACAATTGAGACATGGATTATTATATATGTCAAATTAAACTTTATTTTCCACATGCGCCGAATACAAGTGTAGACTTTAACGTGAAATGCTTACTTATAAGCCCTTAACCAACAGTGCAGTTCAAGAAGAAGAAAATATTTACCAAGTAGACTAAAATAAAAAAGTAATAATAAAAAGTAACACAATAAGATTAACAATAATGAGGCTATATACAGGGGACACCGGTACTGAGTCAGGGGTACAGGCTAGTTGAGGTAATCTGTACATGTAGGTGGGGGCGAAGTGACTATGCAAAGGTAACAAACAAACAGCGAGTAGCAGCAGTGTACAAGGGGGGTAGGGGTAGAAGCTGTTGAGGAGCCTTTTGGTTCTAGACTTGGCGCTCCGGTACCGCTTGCCGTGCGGTAGCAGAGAAAACAGTCTATAACTTGGGTGACTGAAGTCTCTGACAATTTTATGGGATTTCCTCTGACACTGCCTATTATATGGCAGGAATTTTGGCCCCAGTGAAGTACTGGGCCGTTCGCACTACCCTCTGTAGCGCCTTACGGTCAGATGCCGAGCAGTTGCCATACCAGGCGGTGATGCAACTGGTCAGGATGCTCTCGATGGTGCAGCTGTAGAACCTTTTGAGGATTTGGGAGCCCATGCCAAATCTTTTCAGTCTCCTGAGTGGGAAATGGTTTTGTCGTGCCCTCTTCACGACTGTATGTGCGAGCAAGACAAAAGATTTAAGTGCCTTTGAACAGGGTCCACCACCCAATGGACATCCGTGAAACTAAATATTAGGAAGGTGTTATTATTGTTTTGTACACTCAGTGTATTATTTTTTATTTATTTTTATTTCACCAGGTAGGCAAGTTCTCATTTACATTTGCGACCTGGTCAAGATAAAGCAAAGCAGTTCGACACAGAGTTACACATGGAGTAAAACAAACATACAGTCAATAATACAGTAGAAAAATAAGTCTATATACAATGTGAGCAAATGAGGTGAGAAGGGAGGTAAAGGCAAAAAAAGGCCATGGTGGCGAGGTATATACAATATAGCAAGTAAAACACTGGAATGGTAGATTTGCAGTGGAAGAATGTGCAAAGTAGAAAAAATGGGGTGCAAAGGAGAAAAATAAATACAGTAGGGGATGAGGTAGTTGTTTGGGCTAAATTATAGATGGGCTATGTACAGGTGCAGTAATCTGTGAGCTGCTCTGACAGCTGGTGAGGGAGATAAGTGTTTCCAGTTTCAGAGATTTTTGCAGTTCGTTCCAGTCATTGGCAGCAGAGAACTGGAAGGAAAGACGACCAAAGGAGGAATTGGCTTTGGGGGTGACCAGTGAGATATACCTGCTGGAGCGCGTGCTACGAGTGGGTGCTGCTATGGTGACCAGTGAGCTGAGATAAGGCGGGGCTTTACCTAGCAGAGACTTGTAGATAACCTGTAGACAGTGGGTTTGGCGCCGAGTATGAAGCGAGGGCCAACTAACGAGAGAGTGAGTACAGGTCGCAATGGTGGGTAGTATATGAGGCTTTGGTGACAAAACGGATGGCACTGTGATAGACTGCATCCAATTTATTGAGTAGGGTATTGGAGGCTATTTTGTAAATGACATCGCCGAAGTCCAGGATCGGTAGGATGGTCAGTTTTACGAGGGTATGTTTGGCAGCATGAGTGAAGGATGCTTTGTTGCGAATTAGGAAGCCAATTCTAGATTTAACTTTGGATTGGAGATGTTTGATGTGAGTCTGGAAGGAGAGTTTACAGTCTAACCAGACACCTAGGTATTTGTAGTTGTCCACATATTCTAAGTCAGAAGCGGGCAGGTGCAGGCAGCGATCGGTTGAATAGCATGCATTTAGTTTTACTTGTATTTAAGAGCAGTTGGAGGCCTCGGAAGGAGAGTTGTATGGCATTGAAATATTATTATACTGCATTATATATACAGTACCGGTCAAAAGTTTTAGAACACCTACTCATTCAAGGGTTTTTCTTTATTTTTACTATTTTCTACATTGTTGAATAATAGTGAAGACATCAAAACTATAAAATAACATATGGAATCATGTAGGAACCAAAAAGTGTTTTAACAAGTCAAAATATATTTTATATTTGACATTCTTCAAAGTAGCCACCCTTTGCCTTGATGACAGCTTTGCACACTCTTGGCATTCTCTCAACCATCAACTGGAATGCTTTTCCAACGGTCTTGAAGGAGTCCACACATATGCTGAGCACTTGTTGGCTGCTTTTGCTTCACTCTGCGGTCCAACTCATCCAAAGCCATCTCAATTGGGTTGAGGTCGGGTGATTGTGGAGGCCAGGTCATCTGATGCAGCACTCCATCGCTCTACTTCATGGTCAAATAGCCCTTACACAGCCTGGAGGTGTGTTGGGTCATTGTCCTGTTAAAAATCAAATGATAGTCCCACTAAGCGCAAACCAGATGGGTTGGTGTATCGCTGCAGAATGCTGTGGTATACCTGCTGGTTAAGTATGCCTTGAATTTTAATAAATCACTGACAGTTGGAACGAAACATTTCAAATTTGACCTCATCAGGCCAAAGGACAGCTTTCCACCGGTCTAATGTCCATTGCTCATGTTTCTTGGCCCAAGCAAGTCTCTTCCTATTATTGGTGTCCTTTAGTAGTGGTTTCTTTGCAGCAATTCGACCATGATGGCCTGATTCACTTAGTCTCCTCTGAACAGTTGATATTGATGTGTCTGTTACTTGAACTCTGTAAAGCTTTTATTTGGTGCTGGTAACTGAACTTATCTTCTGCAGCAGAGGTAACTTTGGGTTTTCCTTTCCTTTGGCGGTCCTTATGAGAGCCAGTTTCATCATAGCGCTTGATGGATTTTGCGACTGCACTTGAAGAAACTTTCAAAGTTCTTGAAATGTTCCGTATTGACTGACCTCCATGTCTTGAATTAATGATACTGTTGTTTCTCTTTGCTTATTTGAGCAGTTTTTGCCATAATATGGAGTTGTTCTTTTACCAAATAGGGCTATCTTCTGTATACCACCCCTACCTACCACCCCTACCTTGTCACAACACAACTGATTGGCTCAAACACATTAAGAAGGAAAGAAATTCCACAATTTAACTTTTAACAAGTCACGCTTGTTAATTGAAATGCATTCCAGGTGATTACCACATGAAGCTGGTTGGGAGAATGCCTAAAGTGTTAAAAGCTGTCATCAAGGCAAAGGTTTGCTACTTGGATGAATCTCAAATCTAAAATATGTTTAGATTTCTTTTACACTTTTTTGTTTTCTACATGATTCCATGTGTTATTTAATAGTTTTGATGTCCTCCCTATTATTCTACAATGTAGAAAATAGTAAAATTAAGAAAAATCTTGGAATAAGTAGGTGTGTCAACTTTTGACTGGTTCTGTATGTACACTACCGTTCAAAAGTTTGGGGTCACTTAGACATTCCTTGTTTTTGAAAGTAAAGCACATTTTTTGTCCATTAAAATAACATTAATTTGATCAGAAATACAGTGTAGACATTGTTAATGTTGTACATGACTACTGTAGATGGAAACAGCAGATTTTATATGGAATATCTACATAGGCGTGCAGAGGCCCATTATCAGCAACCATCACTCCTGTGTTCCAATGGCACGTTATGTTAGCTAATTCAAGTTGATAATTTTAAAAGGCTAATTGATCATTAGAAAACCCTTTTGCAATTATGTTAACACAGCTGAAAACTGTTGTTCTGATGAAAGAAGCAATACAACTGGCCTTCTTTAGACTAGTTGAGTATCTGGAGCATCAGTATGCAAGAAATTGCAAGAAGTTGCCAAGAAACTGAAGATCTCGTACAACGTTGTGTACTAATCCCTTCACAGAACAGTGCAAACTGACTCTAACCAGAATAGACAGAGGAGTGGGAGGCCCCGGTGCACAACTGAGAAAGAGGACAAGTACATTAGAGTGTCTAGTTTGAGAAACAGACACCTCACAAGTCCCCAACTGGCAGCTTCATTAAATAGTACCCGCAGAACACCAGTCTCAACGTCAACAATGAAGAGGCGACTCTGGGATCCTGGCCTTCTAGGCAGAGTTGCAAAGAAAAAGCCATATCTCAGACTGGCAAAAAAATAAAATATTAATATGGGCAAAGTAAGATGTTGCTTCAATACAGTATATCCACATAATTTTCCTACCTCATGATGCCATCTATTTTGTGAAGTGCACCAGTCCCTCCTGCAGCGAAGCACCCCCACAACATGATGCTGCCACTCCAGTGTTTCACTGTTGGGATGGTGTTCCCTTTTTCCTCCAAACATAACGATGATCATTATGGCCAAACAGTTCTATTTTTGTTTCATCAGACCAATGGACATTTCTCCAAAAACTTCAATCTTTGTCCCCATGTGCAGTTGCAAAGCGTTGTCTGGCTTTTTTTATGGCGGTTTAGGAGCAGTGGCTTCTTCCTTGCTGAGCGGCCTTTCAGGTTATGTCGATATAGGACTTGTTTTACTGTGGATATCGATACTATTGTATCTGTTTCCTCCAGCATCTTCACAAGGTCCTTTGCTGTTGTTCTGGGATTGATTTGCACTTTTCGCAACAAAGTACGTTCATCTCTAGGAGACAGAACGTGTCTCCTTCCTGAGCGGTATGACAGCTGCGTGGTCCCATGGTGTATATACCTGCTTACTATTGTTTGTACAGATGAACGTGGTACTTTCAGGCGTTTGGAAATTGCTCCCGAGGATGAACCAGACTTGTGGATTTCTACATTTTTTTTTTCTGAGGTCTTGGCTGATTTCTTTAGATTGTTTCATGATGTCAAGCAAAGAGGCACAGAGTTTGAAGGTAGGACTTGAAATACATCCACAGGTACACATCAAATGATGTCAATTAGCCTATCAGAAGCTTCTAAAGCCATGACATAATTTTCTGGAATTTTCCAAGCTGTTGAAAGGCACAGTCAACTTAGTGCATATAAACTTCTGACCCACTGGAATTGTGATACAGGGAATTATAAGTGAAATAATCTGTCTGTAAACAATTGTTGGAAAGATTATTTGTGTCATGCACAAAGTAGATGTCCTAACCGACTTGCCAAAACTATTGTTTGTTTACAAGAAATGTGTGGAGTGGTTGAAAAACCAGTTTTAATGACTCCAACCTAAGAGTATGTAAACTTCCGACTTCAACTGTGTGTATGTGTGTATATATATATATATATATATATATATATATATATATATATATACACACACATACATATATACTGTATGTGTGTGTAGCCTATTTGTCTGTTGTTTACGGTATGGGGAAATATAGCCTTTTCTTTTTATCTCCCACGTGCTGTTCCGTTACCTAGTGTTCTTGAGAATATGAACCGTACCGCTTTTTTATAGCCCGGAGTACACTTGTTTTCCCTTTTCGGTGCCAAACCGATAAAACCATGGGCGGGAGGCTGTAAAGCATGACTGTGTGCCATCCTGCCTTTGTAAATCATCTGACTGTGCCAACGTCAATGTTTTCTGTCGCATTTCCATGTTTGAAACCTAAAATAGCCTCAACCCTTTTCGCCACATTTGATAACAATAAGTAAGTGCAAGCATTAGCCTATATCCACTTATTTTGCACTGTGCAATTATCACTGTTATTTAGCCTGTAGTCTACATAAAATGCACAATGATTGTGATGAGAATTAATTATTTTCTTTAATCCATACTCTAGGACCTGTATTGTCTTCAGCTAATTTCCTTCATAAGCAGTAATATGAATGTAGGCCTACTTGAGATAAACACTCTCCAAATCTCCATTCCTTTTACCCATCAGGTTGCCTATTACCACACACAACATTTTAATGGATAAGCAAATAGGCACAGGATTTGTATTTTTAGCAAGAATGTTCTACACTACACATTTGAGTGTAAATGCATGCAGAGCATCAACTGAAAACGGTAAGCTGAGAGATCTGAATGCTTAAAGCCAACATTCAATATGTGGCCAATGTTGCCAGAGTAACAGGTTGGGATGGTAATCTTGGGAGTATATGACTAAAGATGCTCTCCTGCATTTTATGTCCCATTTCCTCAGCCAGTGAAGAATGATGGGTTGAATCCCAAATGGCATCCGATTCCCTATGTAGTGCACTACTTTTGTACGCTATATAGGGAATATGGTGCCATTTGGGACGCAACGTGGTTTCTAAACTATTACTGGGCCGCTGTAGGTAATTTGGTCAACGCTCTGTCGTTTATCAACCCCGGTTTGCATCCCTCGTTTCTCTGTAATGGACTAGACTTAAGAGACTTATTTTAGTCTGGATAGGGTTGCCTTTTTTACATCCTGAATGTCTATCTTATTAATGGCTTCATAGAGCTACTTTCACTAGTACTCAACTGTTTTGTAGGCTGTAAACTTTGTAACTGTGATGTGATTTATCGCTCTCTCTCGCTCTCTCGCTCTCGGCTTAGCCAAATTGTCGAATTCAGTGATTGTGTTGGTGAAGATGAATGCGTTGTTGTTGATGATGATGAAGATTAGGTGTCTCCGCACTCAAACCCATCCTCTTAGGTGGGCTGTGTCTGAGCTTTCACACCTCCCAACCCTACCCCTCCCACACCCATACAATTAGCAAATTAAAATGTAACAAGTCACACATTGTACATTATGAACATGAACGGTAATCCTCATTGACGCAAAACACTGAACCCCTAAATAGCAGCTTGACTTAATGGAAGATGTTTCCCTCGTCATGGTCTATTTAAACTGATGATTTAATGAATACATGTTTTCAACACCAAGTCTGTGGCTGATTGGCATTACAATGAAAATAATTTTATTGCAAAGCTAGAAATGCATTGTATTTTTCATTATAGCCTTCTACAATGAACAAAGGATTGTGTGTCCCTGGTGTGAATAATTCATTGACTGTGCTTGGATAATGTACATGATCAGAGAATGAGAGAGAGAATAATTTGGCAAAGATGATGACATCGTATTATTTTGATATTGTATTACTGGTCTTGGTAGGCAATGAGTTGGTCGTATCTGGAAGGCCCGCATGGTGCTTGGATAGGCAGAAGAGATGAAAAGATTAAAGATCTTTTGTTTTGTTCATAGTTAGATCCCAAATTATATTGCATCTGAACTGTTACCCTAAAGACGTAAGACACCGTGGCATTAGAACTGATAAACAAAACTGTAACTCTCTGTGAATAAGGAGTCATTGGTTTAACAAGTGGTAAAGTTTACAGATATTTACACAAGCTGGTGAGACTCTGTTGATACAGTCAGAGTTTATATTGCACTTTAGTAGCAACCACAGAATCAGTTTCCCAAGCTCAGAGGATAGAGGTGGAAATCATTCTCCTCACAAGTGGCCTACATCTACAAAGTGGCCTACGTCTACGTGAATTACAGTGCCTTCAGAAAGTATTCATACCCCTTGGCTTATTCCACATTTTGTGTTACTGCCTGAATTCAAAATGTATAAAAAAAATAAACCCATCTACACACAAAACCCATCTACACACAATACCTCATCATGACAAAGTGAAAACATATTGAAAATGTATTGAAAATGAAATACAGAAATATCTCATTTATATTAGTATTCACACCCCTAAATCAACAGGTTAGAATCACCTTTGGCAGCGATAACAGCTGTCTTTCTGTGTAAATCTCTAAGAGCTTTCCACACCTGGATTGTGCAATATTTGCCCATTTTGTTATTTTATAAATTCTTCAAGCTCTGTCAAATTGGTTGTTGGTCATTGCGAGACAATTATTTTCAAGTCTTGCTATAGATATTCAACCAGATTTAAGTCAAAACTGTAACTTGGCCACTCAGGAACTTTCACTGTCTTCTTGGTAAGCAACTGCAGTGTAGATTTGGCCTTGTAATTTAGCTTATTGTCCTGCTGAAAGGTTAATTAATCTCTAAGTGTCTGGTGGAAAGCAGACTGAACCAGGATTTCCTCTGGGATTTTTCCTGTGCATAGCTCTATTCCTGTCACACCCTGAACATATTAAGCTGTTTTTTCTCTGTGTTGGTTGGGGCGTGATAGTGACTAGGGTGGGTCATCTAGGTGTTTGTATGTCTATATTGGCCTGGTTCCCAATCAGAGACAGCTGTTTATCGTTGTCTCTGACTGGGGATCATATTTACGCAGCAATTTCCCCTTTGTGTTTCGTGGGATCTTGACTATGTTTAGTTGCCTGTCTGCACTATTTTGTATAGCTTCACGTTTCGTTCGTTTATTTTGTTGTTTTGTTCGGTGTTCCTTTATTAAAGAGAATGTACGAATACCACGCTGCGCCTTGGTCCATTCCATATGACGATCGTGACAATTACGTTTATATTTTATCCTGAAAATCTCCACAATTACAAGCATACCCATAACATGAGCAGCCACCACTATACTTGAAAATATGGAGAGTTGTACTCAGTAATGTGTTATTGGGTTTGCCCCAAACAACACTTTATTCAGGACAAAAAGTGAATTGCTTTGCCACATTTTTGTACAATATTACGTTAGTGCCTTGCATACAGGATGCAAGGATGTTTTGGAATAGTTTTACAGTGGCTTGCGAAAGTATTCACCCCTCTTGGCATTTTTCAAATTTTTTTTGCTTTACAACCTGGAATTAAAATAGATTTTGGGGGGATTTGTATCATTTGATTTACACAACATGCCTACCACTGAAGATGCAAAATATTTTTCTATTGTGAAACACACATAAAATAAGCCAAAAAACAAAACTTCAGCATGCATAACTATTCACTCCCCCAAAGTCAATATTTTGTAGAGCCACCTTTTGCAGCAATTACAGCTGCAAGTCTCTTGGGGTATGTCTTGTATAAGCTTGGCACACCTAGCCACAGGGATTTTTGCCAATTCTTCAAGGCAAAACTGCTCCAGTTCCTTAAAGTTGGATGGGTTCCACTGGTGTACAGCAATATTAAAGTCATACCACAGATTATCAATTGGATTGAGGTCTGGGCTTTGACTAGGCCATTCCAAGACATTTAAATGTTTCCACTTAAACCACTCGAGTGTTGCTTTAGCAGTCTGCTTAGGGTCATTGTCCTGCTGGAAGGTGAACCTGCTTTCCAGTCTCAAATCTCTGGAAGACTGAAACAGGATTCCCTCAATAATTTCCCTGTATTTAGCACCATTGATCATTCCTTAATTTCTGACCAGTTTCCCAGTCCCTGCCGATAGAAAACATCCCCACAGCATGGTGGGGATGATGTTCTCTTGGTGATGCGAGGTGTTGGGTTTGCGCCAGACATAGCGTTTTCCTTGATGGCCAAAAAGTTCAATTTTTGTCTAATCTAACCAGAGTACCTTCTTCCATATGTTTGGGGACCTCCCACATGCCTTTTGGCAAACACCAAATGTGTTTGCTTATTATTTTCTTTAAGCAATGGCTTTTTTCTGCCCGCTCTTCCGTAAAGCCCAGCTCTGTGGAGTGTACGGCTTAAAGTGGTCCTATGGACAGATACTCCAATCTCTGCTGTGGAGCTTTTTGTTGCCTCTGATTAACCTCTAATTCCTCCCAAACCCGGATCCGGGAGCACCCCCCACAGTAAAAAAGCTGACTAGCATAGCCTAGCATAGCGTCACAAGTAAATACTAGCATCTAAATATCATTAAATCACAAGTCCAAGACACCAGATGAAAGATACACATCTTGTGAATCCAGCCATCATTTCTGATTTTTAAAATGTTTTACAGGGAAGACACAATATGTAAATCTATTAGCTAACCACGTTAGCAAAAGACACCACTTTTTTTACTCCACCAGTTTTTTACTCCATCAGTAGCTATCACAAATTCGACCAAATAAAGATATATATAGCCACTAACCAAGAAACAACTTCATAAGATGACAGTCTGATAACATATTTATTGTATAGCATATGTTTTTTTAGAAAAATGTGCATATTTCAGGTATAAATCACAGTTCTACATTGCAGCTGCAATCTGAAATAGTGCCGAAGCTGCCAGAATAATTACAGAGACCAACGTCAAATACCTAATTACTCATCTTAAAACATTTCTGAAAAATACACAGCGTACAGCAAATGAAAGCCCAACATCTTGTGAATCCAGCCAATATGTCAGATTTTTTAAGTGTTTTACAGCGAAAACACAATATAGCATTATATTAGCTTAGCACAATAGCCAGAAACACAAGCAATTTACCAGCAGCACAGGTTAGCGATCGTAACAATACAGCAAAAGATATATAATTGGACTAACCTTGATATACTTCATCAGATGACAGTCCTGTAACATCATATTACACAATGCATATAGGTTTTGTTCGAAAATGTGCATATTTAGCAGCACAAATCGTGGTTATACAATGTGATCAGTGGCAACAGGTCATGCATTCTGGCCGGCGCCATCTTGGAAAGGCACCTAATCTAATCAATAAATAATCGTAAACTTGACTAAAGAATACAGGTTGGACAGCAAATGAAAGATGCATTAGTTATTAATGCAACCGCTGAGTTAGATTTTTAAAATTAACGTTACTAGACATACAGTGTGTGTTACAGCCAAACTAGTGCCGCAATAATGGCGGACAAATGCGTTTAAATTTTTCCACATAAATATGGAATAACATCATAAATAGCTCTTACTTTTGGACGAGCTTCCATCAGAATCTTGGGCAAGTGGTCCTTTGTCCAAAAGAATTGTTGCTTGGTTGTAAAACATCGTCTTCAACTTCGGAATTAGCAGCTAACAATAGCTATGTGGCCACAACATGCATAAACTGATATAACTCGGTTTAAAATAACTTCGTTATGATGTTTCTAACACCTATATTGAATAAAATTACAGACGGATATATCTAAGGTCGATAACTGAGCGTTTCAAAATGCCATCCTGAGGTCTTGCTTTGCGCAATGACGAACGTCGAAAAGAGAGCTCCCTTCGTTCCTTGGCCTTTTATAAGCTCTGAGAACTACGTAGAAACTCCATTCCACTTCTCATTGGTTACTGACATCCAGGGGAAGGCGGGTGCAGTTCATGTCGACCCATAGGATACATACAGAGCTTTAAACTGATCTGAGAACAGAGCCTCGTTTTCAGACCTTCGCAGTTCCTGTCATGAATTTCGCTGCAGAAAGAGTTCTGGTTCACCCACAGACATAATTCAAACGGTTTTAGAAACTAGAGATTGTTTTCTATCCAATAGTAATAATAATATGCATATTGTACGAGCAAGAATTGAGTACGAGGCAGTTTAATTTGGGAACGATAAATGTCCAAGTTGAAACAGCACCCCCTGTAGTGTCAAGAGGTTTAATGCCCTCCTTGCCTGATCTATGAGTTTTGGTGGGCGGCCCACTCTTGACAGGTTTGTTGTGGTGCCATATTCTTTCCATTTTTTATAACGGATTTAATGGTGCTCCGTGCGATGTTCAAAGTTTTGGATATTTTTCTATAACCCAACCCTGGTCTGTACTTCTCCACAACTTTGTCTCTGACCTGTTTGGAGAGCTCCTTCGTCTTCATGGTGCCGCTTGTTTGGTGTTGCAAACTCTGGGGCCTTTCAGAACAGGTGTATCAGAGTCCATGCAAATTATTATGCAACTTTTTAAGCAGATTTTGACTTCTGACCTTATTTAGGCTTGCCATAACAAAGGGGTTGTTTTCATTTTTTAAATTCATTTGCAACATAAAAAAAACGATTCTACTTTGACATTATGTGGTATTGTGTGTAGGGCAGTGATACACGAATCTCAATTTAATATATTTTAAATGTAGGCTGTAACTAGAGGTCGGCCGATTAATTGGAATGGCCGATTAATTAGTGCCGATTTCAAGTTTTCATAACAATCGGTAATCTGCATTTTTGGACACCGATCATGACCGATTACATTGCACTCCACGAGGAGACTGCGTGGCAGGCTGACTACCTGTTATGCGAGTGCAGCAAGGAGCCAAGGTAAGGTGCTACCTAGTATTTAACGTATCTTATAAAAATCAATCAATCCTAACATAATCACTAGTTAACTACACATGGTTGATGATATTCCTAGTTTATCTAGCTTGTCCTGCGTTGCATATAATCAACGCGGTGCCTGTTAATTTATCATTGAATCATAGCCTACTTCGCCAAATGGTTATTTAACAGGCGCATTCGCGACAAAGCACTGTCGTTGCACCCATGTGTACCTAACCATAAACATCAACGCCTTTCTTAAAATCAATACACATGTATATATTTTTTACACCTGCATATTTAGTTAATATTGCCTGCTAACATGAATTTCTTTTAACTAGGGAAATTGTGTCACTTCTCTTGCGTTCTGTGCAACAGAGTCAGGCTATATGCAGCAGTTTGGGCCGCCTGGCTCGTTGCGAACTGTGTGAAGACCAACTTCGCCAAACGGGGGATGACTTATCAAAAGCGCATTTGCGAAAAAAGTATAATCGTTGCACGAATATACCTAACCATAAACATCAATGCCTTTCTTAAAATCAATATACAGAAGTATATATTTTTTAAACCTTCATATTTAGTTAAATGAAATCCAGGTTAGCAGGCAATATTAAACTAGGGAACTTCTCTTGCACGCAGAGTCAGGGTATATGCAACAGTTTGGGATGCCTGGCTCGTTGCAAACTAATTTGCCAAAATTTTACGTAATTATGACATAACATTGAAGGTTTTGCAATGTAACAGGAATATTTAGACTTATGGATGCCACACGTTAGATGAAATACGGAACGGTTCCGTATTTCACTGAAAGAATAAACATTTTGTTTTCGAAATGATAGTTTCCGGATTTGACCATATTAATGACCTAAGGCTCGTATTTCTCTGTGTTATAATGTTACAATTAAGTCTATGATTTGATATTTGATAGAGCAGTGCGGTGCGGTGGTAGGCAGCAGCAGGCTCGTAAGCATTCATTCAAACAGCACTTTTGTGCATTTGCCAGCAGCTCTTCGCTGTGCTTCAAGCATTGAGCTGTTTATGACTTCAAGCCTATCAATTCCCGAGATTTTGGCTGGTGTAACCGATGTGAAATGGCTAGCTAGTTAGCGGGGTGCGCGCTGATAGCATTTCAATCGGTGACGTCACTCACTGAGACCTTGAAGTAGTTGTTCCCCTTGCCCTGCAAAGGCTGTGACTTTTATAGAGCGATGGGTAACGATGCTTTGAGGGTGGCTGTTGTCGATGTGTTCCTGGTTCGAGCCCAGGTAGGGGCGAGGAGTGGAACGTAAGCTATACTGTTACACTGGCAATACTAAAGTGCCTATAAGAATATCCAATAGTCAAAGGTATATGAAATACAAAATGGTATAGAGAGAAATAGTCCTATAATAACTACAACCTAAAACTTCTTACCTGGGAATATTGAAGACTCGTTAAAAGGAACCACCAGCTTTCATATGTTCTCATGAGCAAGGAACTTAAACGTTAGCTTTATTACATGGCACATATTGCACTTTTACTTTCTTCTCCAACACTTTGTTTTTGCATTATTTAAACCAAATTGAACGTTTCATTATTTATTTGAGGCTAAATTGATTTTATTGATGTATTATATTAAGTTGAAATAAAAATTTTCATTCAGTATTGTTGTAATTGTCATTATTACAAATAAATAAATAAATAAAAATCGGCCGATTTTTCGTATCGGCTTTTTTCGGTCCTCCAATAATCGGTATCGGTATCGGCGTTGAAAAATCATAATCGGTCGACCTCTAGCTGTAACGCACCAAAATGTGCAAAAAGTCAAGGGCTGTGAATTCTTTCGGGAAGGCACTGTACGGTATGTGACGAGTCAGCCCCAATAACATCTAATCGAAACAGGGTAATACATTGCTAGGCCTTATTGCCGACTGCCTGCCTCCCGCAACCTTTCAAACAGGGCTTTTTAGAGGTATTACCCACCATGGATCTAACTACTGGCCGTGACCTGAGTTCCCCTTTTTGTTTATACGAGAGATCAGA
Organism: Salvelinus alpinus; assembly: GCF_045679555.1. Classification (NCBI taxonomy): domain Eukaryota; kingdom Metazoa; phylum Chordata; class Actinopteri; order Salmoniformes; family Salmonidae; genus Salvelinus; species Salvelinus alpinus. The sequence goes on along the minus strand of NC_092105.1, from coordinate 48,160,781 downwards.
AAGAGTGCTCTTGAACACATAAATCTCCTGATCTTTGCAATGTTTATTCCCACTAACAAGCAAAAGTTATAGTCCTTTTACATTTTTACCAACACATGGCTTGAAAACAAGGAAAGTGCTATAGAACTATCTGGCTCAATCTGACGGATGCATTGGACTGTGTAGAAATTGCTTTGGGTTGCATAAGTGCTTTGCTTGCCGTCTTAATCGTTGGCATATCACCTGCTTTTGCATATTTGATGTTTGCCTGCTTGTTTTGGTTAATTATTAATTCACTGTAATATCCTCCTGTAACAGTGGGTGGGGCATGGGAAGTACAAATAGTCTTGGCCTCTGGCATATTTTGCAGGTGAGGGCACATTTGGCCTGGAGTAATGAAGCTTATGAGTAGGTACCACTTGGCTTACAAGTCCTTAGCATTAAGTTATCTACCACATCCTCAAACCTGGTCTTATAAAATTTCTGATTATTCTGTACGTAAATCCGAGATGATCCATTTAGTATAATACGTTCTGTTTAATATGGTTACATAAAACGGCAATCAGAAAGGAGGGTGGTTAGTTGGGGTGGATGGGTAGGCGTATAACGCGAACGTCTATTAACCTTTAACGAGTCACCAACCCTGATCCGGGAGCACCCCCCACTCCCCCCCCCACTGAGTAGCATAGCTAGCATAGCGTCACAAGTAAATTGTAGCATCTAAATATCATTAAATCACAAGTCCAAGACACCAGATGAAAGATACAGATCTTGTGAATAAAGCCACCATTTCAGATTTTTAAAATGTTTTACAGGGAAGACACAATATGTAAATCTATTAGCTAACCACGTTAGCAAAAGACACAATTTTTTTACTCCAACAGTTTTTTCCTGCGTCAGTAGCTATCACTAATTCGACTAAATAAAAATATATATAGCCACTAACCAAGAAACAACTTCATAAGATGACAGTCTGATAACATATTTATGGTATAGCATATTTTTTTTTTTTAAATGTGCATTTTTCAGGTATAAATCACAGTTCTACATTGCAGCTGCAATCTGAAATAGTGCCGACGCAGCCAGAACAATTACAGAGACCAACGTCATATAACTAATTACTCATCTTAAAACATTTCAGAAAAATACACAGCGTACAGATATTGAAAGCCCAACATCTGGTGAATCCAAACAATATTTCAGATTTATTAAATGTTTTATAGCGAAAACAAAATGTAGCGCTAAATTAGCATAGCCACGCCAGCCAGAACCAGCTGGGCGCCCACGACCAGTTCACATGCACGACAGATATATGAAATAACATCGTAAATTGGGTCTTACTATTGCTGATCTTTCATCAGAATGTTGATCAAGGTGTCCTTAGTCCTGATGAGTCGTTCAATCCATTCATAATGGCAACTTTCCCTCTTCATTTAGCATAGGTACTGGTCGACTGGCACGGATCTGTCCAAAGTAAAAAAAGTCACAGAACGGAACACGGCAAAACTCCCGAAAAAATTCAAATAATCTGATTAAACTATATTGAAAAAACATACATTACGATGATATGGTCACATGTATCAAACAAACTTTGAGACGGAGATAGTTTTCATCCATAACGGCAGCAAAACAGTAGACAATCGCACCTCCAAATCGCGCGATTCAGAGAACCGGAAGTTGTCGGTCACGCCAAAGAAATAGGTCTTATTTCACGTCAGTACAAGATAAACAAAAAATTTCTCCTCTGACGTCCTCTTGACACCCAGAGGAAGACGAATGAAGTGTGTTTCGGGTCATAGGTGGCGTGACCATATATAGGCAGAGCGTTGAAGCGAGCATACACATCTTGCATTCTTCTTCTTGGTCAGGGAAAGTGCTGTCAAATGACTTCTGTTTCACTCAGAGACAAAATTGAAACGGTTTTAGAAACTAGAGATTGTTTTCTATCCAATGGTATTAATTATATGCATATAGTAAGAGCAATAATTGAATAAGAGGCAGTTTAATCTGTAGAGCAAATTATGCTAATGCGAAAACAGCACCCCCTGTATTCTCAAGAAGTTGGGTTGCGAGTTTGAATCTCATCTCGGACAGCTTTAGCATTTTAGCTAATTAGCAACTTTTCAACTACTTAGCATGTTAGCTAACCCTAACCGTAACCCTAACCTTAACCCTTTTAGCTAACCTTAACATGAACCATTTTTGCTAACCCGTCCCCTAATCTTACCCCTTTAACCTAACTACTAAACAATCCTAACCCTTAACCCCTAGTCTAGCTAACGTTAGCCACCTACAGTGGTTCTTCCTTCAGAAGTTATGAGCTTATGCCGCGACCATTTGTGGTAGATGGTGGCATTCTGTCATTGCACCACACTATCACAAAGGGGAGTTAGAACGCTGATCTATTGGTAGTCTAAATTGTGGCAATTCATGGAGGCGTTTTCAGTCTGAGAGCCCTGCATCAGGCAACAAAAACTGTTGGTGGTCCTGGAGTTAAGAGAGAACTTAGGTAAATACAATGTGGGAATTTCACTTGACATGTGGGGCTTTGGTTTCTCTCCCTCTAAAAACAGAAATATAAAATTCTAAATAACAAACTGGTTTCATTTACAAATGAGTAAGTATGTCTCACCCCTTGTTGAAGTATGGCCTTTCCCCTTTATTCAGATTACAATTGCTCACCTTCGGTTATTTGAAAGAAAATAATCTCCAAAATATTGTTATTTTTTAAACAAGCCATAGAAAGTTGGTTGCAATGTCAGTAAAAAACGTGTCTGTCGGGCCTGCATTAAAAGGGTTGTAGGTTTTTTAAAGTTTTTTTTTAACCTTTATTGTACTACATAATGGTCTACTTACTCTGCTGGCATCTTGACCCAGTTTATTATTATTATTATTTATTATTTCATTTGCAATGCAAATCAAAACAAATTGCTATGAGAATAAACAGCGGTTATAGAGGGTGCAACCGGTCAGCACCTTAGGAGTAAATGTCAGTTGGCTTTTCATAGCTGAACATTCAAAGGTCAAGACAGCAAGTGTGTGTGCGTGTGGAGAGAGAGAGAGTAACACGTGTTAATAAGTTCCAAGAGCCGATCTGTATTCCAACGATTAGTTTAATAGCCCGGCTACTGTAGGTGTGAAAATCCCCCCCTACTTGCAATGTATTCGATGCTCAAGTATTCTAAAGTTTTACACAGTATCTGTTCATCAACATCTTTCTGCTTTCGTTAATAAAAGAACGACAAAAAAGACATTCAAAATGCAGATGTTTATTTCAGCTAATCTTTAGTTGCACTTCCCCCCCAGCTCCACTACCATGGGTAAAACCTTGAGATGATCAATGCATTTGTTCCATTCTTGTATCTTCAGTTTCTTGCTTGTAGGCTTGGCAGAGTTACAGATTAATTTTTCACAATAAACTATGCTAATGAAGGCAACAAATTGTTGCTTACTGTAACACCCAGAGCACCGTTTCGCGCTGCTCTAAGACAAGCATCGGGACTAGTCTTGATAAATCAATGAGATTTTTATTTGCACTGAATCTCCGTTTGGGTATTGGTAAGCCTACAATTAGGTTGAGGAAATTTTACCATTATTTTGCTCTTAGTAGCCTATTCCCGGCCGGTCACGTTGTACAGTGCCATATTTTCCTAACGGAAACCCTGAGGGTTTTGTTTTCCGTTTTTTCTAGGAATAGAATAATATTAATCAATCAATCAATCAATTTTATTTTATATAGCCCTTCGTACATCAGCTAATATCTCGAAGTGCTGTACAGACACCCAGCCTAAAACCCCAAACAGCTAGTAATGCAGGTGTAGAAGCACGGTGGCTAGGAAAAACTCCCTAGAAAGGCCAAAACCTAGGAAGAAACCTAGAGAGGAACCAGGCTATGAGGGGTGGCCAGTCCTCTTCTGGCTGTGCCGGGTGGAGATTATAACAGAACTATGCCAAGATGTTCAAAAATGTTCATAAGTGACAAGCATGGTCAAATAATAATCATGAATAATTTTCAGTTGGCTTTTCATAGCCGATCATCAAGAGTTGAAAAACAACAGGTCTGGGACAGGTGGCGGTTCCATAACCGCAGGCAGAACAGCTGAAACTGGAATAGCAGCAAGGCCAGGCGGACTGGGGACAGCAAGGAGTCACCACGGGCGGCAGTCCCGACGCATGGTCCTAGGGCCCAGGTCCTCCGAGAGAAAGAAAGAGAGAAGGAGAAAATTAGAGAGAGCCAAGATTTTCAAAATGTTCATAAATGACAAGCATGGTCAAATAATAATCAGGAATAAATCTCAGTTGGCTTTTCATAGCCGATCATTAAGAGTTGAAAACAGCAGGTCTGGGACAGGTAGGGGTTCCATAACCGCAGGCAGAACAGTTGAAACTGGAATAGCAGCAAGGCCAGGCGGACTGGGGACAGCAAGGAGTCACCACGGCCGGTAGTCCCGACGTATGGTCCTAGGGCTCAGGTCCTCCGAGAGAAAGAAAGAGAGAAGGAGAAAATTAGAGAGCGCCAAGATTTTCAAAATGTTCATAAATGACAAGCATGGTCAAATAATAATCAGGAATAAATCTCAGTTGGCTTTTCATAGCCGATCATTAAGAGTTGAAAACAGCAGGTCTGGGACAGGTAGGGGTTCCGTAACCGCAGGCAGAACAGTTGAAACTGGAATAGCAGCAAGGCCAGGCGGACTGGGGACAGCAAGGTGTCATCATGCCCGGTAGTCCTGACGTATGGTCCTAGGGCTCAGGTTCTCAGAGAGAAAGAGAGAACGAGAGAATTAGAGAGAGCATACTTAAATTCACACAGGACACTGGATAAGACAGGAGAAGTACTCCAGGTAACCAACTGACCCTAGCCCCCCGACACATAAACTACTGCAGCATAAATACTGGAGGCTGAGACAGGAGCGGTCAGGAGACACTGTGGCCCCATCCGAAGAAACCCCCGGACAGGGCCAAACAGGAAGGATATAACCCCACCCACTTTGCCAAAGCACAGCCCCCGCACCACTAGAGGGAAATCCTCAACCACCAACTTACAATCCTGAGACAAGGCCGAGTATAGCCCACAAAGGTCTCCACCACAGCACAAACCAAGGGGGGGCGCCAACCCAGACAGGAAGATCACGTCAGTAACTCAACCCACTCAAGTGACGCACCCCTCCTAGGGACGGCATGAAAGAGCACCAGCAAGCCAGTGACTCAGCCCCTGTAACAGGGTTAGAGGCAGAGAATCCCAGTGGAGAGAGGGGAACCGGCCTGGCAGAGACAGCAAGGGCGGTTCGTTGCTCCAGAGCCTTTCCGTTCACCTTCACACTCCTGGGCCAGACTACACTCAATCATATGACCTACTGAAGAGATAAGTCTTCAGTAAAGACTTAAAGGTTGAGACCGAGTCTGCGTCTCTCACATGGGTAGGCAGACTGTTCCATAAAAATGGAGATCTATAGGAGAAAGCCCTGCCTCCCGCTGTTTGCTTAGAAATTCTAGGGACAATTAGGAGGCCTGCGTCTTGTGACCGTAGCGTACGTATTGGTATGTACGGCAGGACCAACTCGGAAAGATAGGTAGGAGCAAGCCCATGTAACGCTTTATAGGTTAACAGTAAAACCTTGAAATCAGCCCTTGCCTTAACAGGAAGCCAGTGTAGGGAAGCTAGCACTGGAGTAATATGATCAAATTTCTTGGTTCTAGTCAGGATTCTAGCAGCCGTATTTAGCACTAACTGAAGTTTATTTAGTGCTTTATCCGGGTAGCCGGAAAGTAGAGCATTGCAGTAGTCTAACCTAGAAGTAACAAATGCATGGATTAATTTTTCTGCATCATTTTTGGACAGAAAATTTCTGATTTTTGCAATGTTACGTAGATGGAAAAAAGCTGTCCTTGAAACAGTCTTGATATGTTCGTCAAAAGAGAGATCAGGGTCAAGAGTAACGCCGAGGTCCTTCACAGTTTTATTTGAGACGACTTTACAACCATCAAGATGAATTGTCAGATTTAACAGAAGATCTCTTTGTTTCTTGGGACCTAGAACAAGCATCTCTGTTTTGTCCGAGTTTAAAAGTAGAAAGTTTTCAGCCATCCACTTCCTTATGTCTGAAACACAGGCTTCTAGCGAGGGCAATTTTGGGGCTTCACCATGTTTCATTGAAATGTACAGCTGTGTGTCATCCGCATAGCAGTGAAAGTTAACATTATGTTTTCCAATAACATCCCCAAGAGGTAAAATATATAGTGAAAACAATAGTGGTCCTAAAACGGAACCTTGAGGAACACCGAAATGTACAGTTGATTTGTCAGAGGACAGACCATTCACAGAGACAAACTGATATCTTTCCGACAGGTAAGATCTAAACCAGGCCAGAACTTGTCCGTGTAGACCAATTTGGGTTTCCAGTCTCTCCAAAAGAATATGGTGATCGATGGTGTCAAAGGCAGTACTAAGGTTTAGTAGCACGAGGACAGATGCAGAGCCTCGGTCTGACGCCATTAAAAGGTCATTTACCACCTTCACAAGTGCAGTCTCAGTGCTATGATGGGGTCTAAAACCAGACTGAAGCATTTCATATACATTGTTTGTCTTCAGAAAGGCAGTGAGTTGCTGCGCAACAGCTTTTTCTAAAATTTTTGAGAGGAATGGAAGATTCGATATAGGCCGATAGTTTTTTATATTTTCCGGGTCAAGGTTTGGCTTTTTCAAGAGAGGCTTTATCACTGCCACTTTTAGTGAGTTTGGTACACATCCGGTGGATAGAGAGCTGTTTATTATGTTCAACATAGGAGGGCCAAGCACAGGAAGCAGCTCCTTCAGCAGTTTAGTAGGAATAGGATCCAGTATGCAGCTTGAAGGTTTAGAGGCCATGATTATTTTCATCATTGTGTCAAGAGATATAGTACTAAAACACTTAAGTGTCTCTCCCGATCCCAGGCCCTCGCAGAGCTGTGCAGATCCAGGACAGCTAAGCCCTGGAGGAATACGCAGATTCAAAGAGGAGTCCGTAATTTGCTTTCTAATGGTCATGATCTTTTCCTCAAAGAAGTTCATGAATTTATTACTGCTGAAGTGAAAGCCATCCTCTCTTGGGGAATGCTGCTTTTTAGTTAGTTTCGCAACAGTATCAAAAAGAAATTTTGGATTGTTCTTATTTTCCTCGATTAAGTTGGAAAAGTAGGATGATCGAGCAGCAGTGAGGGCTCTTCGGTACTGCACGGTACTGTCTTTCCAAGCTAGTCGGAAGACTTCCAGTTTGGTGTGGCGCCATTTCCGTTCCAATTTCCTGGAAGCTTGCTTCAAAGCTCGGGTATTTTCTGTATACCAGGGAGCTAGTTTCTTATGACAAATGTTTTTCGTTTTTAGGGGTGCAACTGCATCTAGGGTATTGCGCAAGGTTAAATTGAGTTCCTCAGTTAGGTGGTTAACTGATTTTTGTCCTCTGACGTCCTTGGGTAGGTAGAAGGAGTCTGGAAGGGCATCAAGGAATTTTTGTGTTGTCTGAGAATTTATAGCACGACTTTTGATGCTCCTTGGTTGGGGTCTGAGCAGATTATTTGTTGCGATTGCAAACGTAATAAAATGGTGGTCCGATAGTCCAGGATTATGTGGAAAAACATTAAGATCTACAACATTTATTCCATGGGACAAAACTAGGTCCAGAGTATGACTGTGGCAGTGAGTAGGTCCAGAGACATGTTGGACAAAACCCACTGAGTCGATGATGGCTCCGAAAGACTTTTGGAGTGGGTCTGTGGACTTCTCCATGTGAATATTAAAATCACCAAAAATTAGAATATGATCTGCTATGACTACAAGGTCTGATAGGAATTCAGGAAACTCAGAGAGGAACGCTGTATATGGCCCAGGAGGCCTGTAAACAGTAGCTATAAAAAGTGATTGAGTAGGCTGCATAGATTTCATGACTAGAAGCTCAAAAGACGAAAACGCCATTTTTTTTTTGTAAATTGAAATTTGCTATCGTAAATGTTAGCAACACCTCCGCCTTTGCGGGATGCACGGGGGATATGGTCACTAGTGTAACCAGGAGGTGAGGCCTCATTTAACACAGTAAATTCATCAGGCTTAAGCCATGTTTCAGTCAGGCCAATCACATCAAGATTATGATCAGTGATTAGTTCATTGACTATGACTGCCTTTGAAGTGAGGGATCTAACATTAAGTAACCCTATTTTGAGATGTGAGGTATCACGATCTCTTTCAATAATGGCAGGAATGGAGGAGGTCTTTATCCTAATAAGATTGCTAAGGCGAACACCGCCATGTTTAGTTTTGCCCAACCTAGGTCGAGGCACAGACACAGTCTCAATGGGTATGGCTGAGCTGACTACACTGACTGTGCTATTGGCAGACTCCACTAAGCTGGCAGGTTGGCTAACAGCCTGCTGCCTGGCCTGCACCCTATTTCATTGTGGGGCTAGAGGAGTTAGAGCCCTATCTATGTTGGTAGATAAGATGAGAGCACCCCTCCAGCTAGGATGGAGTCCGTCACTCCTCAGCAGGTCAGGCTTGGTCCTGTTTGTGGGTGAGTCCCAGAAAGAGGGCCAATTATCTACAAATTCTATCTTTTGGGAGGGGCAGAAAACAGTTTTCAACCAGCGATTGAGTGCTGAGACTCTGCTGTAGAGCTCGTCACTCCCCCTAACTGGGAGGGGGCCAGAGACAATTACTCGATGCCGACACATCTTTCTAGCTGATTTACACGCTGAAGCTATGTTGCACTTGGTGACCTCTGACTGTTTCATCCTAACATCGTTGGTGCCGACGTGGATAACAATATCTCTATACTCTCTACACTCGCCAGATTTAGCTTTAGCCAGCACCATCTTTAGATTAGCCTTAACGTCGGTAGCCCTGCCCCCTGGTAAACAGTGTATGATCGCTGGGTGATTCGCTTTAAGTCTAATACTGCGGGTAATGGAGTCGCCAATGACTAGGGTTTTCAATTTGTCAGAGCTAATGGTGGGAGCCTTCGGCGTCTCAGACCCCGTAACGGGAGGAGTAGAGACAAGAGAAAACTCAGACTCAGACTCCGACTCGCTCACATAATGGGGAGAACCGGTTGAAAGTTTCTGTCGGCTGAAAGAGCGACACCGGTTGAGCATTCCAACAGCATTTCCCTCCAGAAGCCATGAGAAAGTTGTCCGGCTGCGGGGACTGTGCGGGGGGATTTATACTAACGTTACTATCTGTACTTACTGGTGGCACAGACGCTGTTTCTTCCTTTCCTACACTGAAATTACCCTTGCCTAACGATTGCGTCTGAAGCTGGGCTTGTAGCACAGCTATTCTCGCCGTAAGGCGATCGTTCTCCTGTATATTATGAGTACAGCGACTGCAATTAAAAGACATCATGTTAATGTTAGTACTTAGCTTCGGCTGTTGAAGGTGTTGACGAACCATGTCCAGATAAAGCGTCCGGAGTGAAAAAGTTGAATGAGGGAAAACAGTTGCGATGGAAAAACTAAAAATATAAACGGTAATTAAAAACAAAACAAAAAAAACGTAAAGTTGTCAGCTAGCAAAGTAAAGTAAAGTTGGCAGCAAAACGCACAGCAACACATCTGCAGACTCAATCAAATGAATTGAGCTATATTTCTTAAAATCAATCCCGTATGCTATGTTCTTACATAAAGGTTTTAAATTCTCTAGTACAGCCAATATTAACAACTTTCAAATGCTTCTCAAAGAGGGCCTCTGGTGGTCAAACTAGCAACAATAGCTGACACTTAAATAATGTGCCACAGAATTCTGCACCAGCCCGCAAGGTGTGCTGCAGTATGACACAACTTTTAAAGGAAGAACCACTGTAGCCACCTAGCTAGAATACATAACATAAGTTCTGAATATATAATACACAAATGTAATTATTAACGAAATGGGTGATGGACATCAACAAATGAATACATAACATACAAAACGTAACATATCGCTCTAAATGCAGCGTCTCAGATTTACATACAGAATAATACGAAATGCTCTGAGACCAGGTTGCACCCTTCTACCAACCTGCTCACCAATTCCTGTAATGACTATTGCTCCATTTCCAATCAAAGCCAATATGTTCAAAGACACACAAACTGAGCTTCCCATAGAATCGTTATGTGTCAGGAAAATAAACCAAACGACATCCGTGAAATAATGTGCTCTGGAAACATTGTGCAGCTGAGATACCGCAGCAACAATACACCAACACATTTGTGGATATGCCATTTCAAAGTCCTAATTGTATCCATTTCATACAGATAAAAATCCAACTATTTTACGTTGTAAGCTTTTTTTATACCAGATTTTTTTGTGTGTCTGAAAGGGGTATTGTAACGTTCGTTGTTAGAAGGATTGGACCAAGGTGCAGTGTGGAAAGCATTCATCATATTTATTAATGTGAACAAGTCACAAAACGTCCAGCTACTGTATGTAGGGCTCAAAAGCAACAATACAAAAGCAAGATCCCACAAACAACAGGTGGGAAAAGGCTGCCTAAATATGATCCCCAATCAGAGACAACGATAGGCAGCTTGCCTCTGATTGGGAACCATATCAGGCCAACATAGAAATATACAAGCTAGAGTACCCACCCTAGTCATACCCTGACCAAAATAGTGAATAAAAAGGCTCTCTATGGTCAGGGCGTGACAGGTAGGGGGTAAAAAACATAAAGACCGATGACCTCATGAGTCCTGCATTTTGACAGACCCTGTAACCAAAATACAGGTATCGGGTCTGTGTGAATTGTTCTGTTTTTTTTATTAATTCATTAACACTTCCATTGTTTAACACCTCCCTAATTTGAAATGTAAACAGCCCCTCTGGTTTAGCAACACACCACACACCTCCCAATTTGCCAGTTACCCACTGTATAAAAAGGGGTATACCTGCAAATAAGTGGTAAATAAGGGGTTGTTTGAAAGGGATCATATAAACATTGCCTTATATTTGTTTTTACAGGTAACCATCTTTTTTTCTGAAATGAGATTGTTTCTGGAGTGTTTATGGCAGTTAGCAAATGTTATTTACTAGCAGCTCACAGATTCCTACACTGTTCCTAAAGGCCAGTAGTGTAACACAGGGTCAAAAATGCTGATCAACAACGAGAACGGTTACTGCTATCTGAAATTCCAGGCTGGACCAACTCATAAATGTTTGCCGAGGACACAGTCTTGTTAAGTTCTGATTTTTAAGCTTTTAAGCATGAGAATCAAAACACAGCGAGTTATGCGATTCAGTGGTGTAGTGGAGGGTATACGCCGTTTACACACTTTTTGGGGGGGGCATTGCATATACTCACCTCTTAATCCCCACAATACATATCAAAGTAGGCTAGTGTGGTGGAGGATATGCCATATCAATTAATAAGGCTGATGACACAGATCAGAATGTTTTGCTTAAAATGTCGATACACTGTTATTTCTTCACATTTTAAGTACAGCAATGTGCACACAGTGGTAGGCCTACGCACAAATGTTCCAAATTGCAATTTGTGGGAAAACACAGTTCTAAAATGCACACACACATAGGAACAGTTTCTTGGACAGAGATGGAAATATCTGTAAGAAATGTAGAAATCGGGAAGATCTAAAGATGCAACAGGTATCATAGGTTGCTAATATGACTAGGATAATGCCTACGGCTGTTATTCGAAAATGAAAGAAAGTTGATTTGAAAACCTATAGAACAGGGGAGTGAATATGAGGAAGTCTTCATGTTTCTATGATAATATTTTAGCTATGAGCTACTTTGAAGCAAGGTAAGACATGCCTCTTAATATTAAGTAAAACATCCAGGTTTCAAACAATTAAGGAACAGGAAAATATATAGCGATGCTAATGATAGACCTAACCGTCTTCTGTTAGCCTAGATGGAAAGGTTTTCCCCAAAAAACGTATAAATTAAACGTTAACTACACTAAACAAAAATATAAATGCAACTTGTAAAGTTTTGGTCCCATGTTTTATGAGCTGAAATAGAAGATCCCAGAAATTTGACAAAATTCTTATTTCGCTCAAATTATGGGCACAAATTTGTTTACATTCCTGTTAGTGAGCATTTATTCTTTACCAAGATAATCCATCCACCTGACAAATCAAGAATACGAGTAAACAGCATGATCATTACACAGGTGTACCTTGTGCTGGGAACAATGAAAGGCCACTCTAAAATGTGCAGTTTTGTCACACAACACAATGCCACAGAAGTCTCACGTTTTGAGGGAGCGTGCAACTGGCATGCTGACTGCAGGAACGTCCACCAGAGCTTTTAATGGTATTTTCTCTGCCATAAGCTGCCTCCAATGTCATTTTAGAGAATTTGGCAGTAAGTCCAACCGGCCTCATAACTACAGACCACGTGTAAACATGCCTGACTGCAGTTTGGCGGCATAACCAACTTCAGTGGGTAAATGCTCACCTTTGATGGCATATTGGCATGCTGGTGAAGAATGTGCTCTTCACAGATGAATCCCGGTTTCAGGATGGCAGACAGCGTTGTATGGCATCATGTGGGCGACAGGTTTTCTGATGTCATTGGTGGCGCTGGGGTTATGGTATGGGCAGGCATAAGCTACGGAAAACAAACACAATTGCATTTTATCAATGACAATTTGAATGTGCAGATATACCATGACGAGATCCTGAGGCCCATTGTCGTGCCATTCATCCGCCGCTATCACCTAATGTTTCAGCATAATTATACACAGCCCCATGTCGCAAGGCTCTGCTGGAAATGTCCCAGTTCTTCCATGGCTTGCAAACCCACCAGACATGTCACCCATTGAGCATGTTTCGGATTCTCTGGATCGACTTGTAAATCAGCGTGTTCCAGTTCCAGCCAATATCCAGCAACTTCGCACAGCCATTGAAGAGGAAACAAACAATATTCTACAGGCAACAATCAACAGCCTGATCAACTCCATGCGAAGGAGATGTGTCAACCATTTTTTTTTAAGGTATCTGTGACCAACAGATGCATATACTATGTATTCCCAGTCATGTGAAATCCATAGATTAGTGTATAATGAATTGATTTCAATTGATTTATATGAACTGTAACTCAGTAAAATCTTTGAAATTGTTGCATGTTGCATTTATATTTTTGTTCAGTGTAGTTAAAAAGTAACCCATGCCTACCTGGCAGTATGATATGATTATTTGCTTCAATCCAATGGCCATATGTTTTGCAAACTCCATCTCATATGCGCTACAGAAACACTGCTAACCAAACAGTGCTAGGTGCCTGCCCCAGTTGAATTAAAGGGTAACCAGGGTTGGGAGGTTACTTTCTAAATGTAATCTGTTACAGTTACCAAAATTGTAATCAGTAATGTAACTTTGGGTTTACCCAATCTCAGTAGCTTAATCTGATTACATTCCATTACTTTTAGATGACTTTCCCCTTTAGAGGCATTAGAAGAAGACAAACATGTATGTTACCAATTGAACAACATCTATTGCAGTGTTAAAGTTTACATAGCTGGCCATATATGGATGTTACGTTTTACTTTATGGGTTGGTTATGTAGACTTCTTCTAACCCTTCGCTTTCTACTGCATATAATAATACGATCAAATTATATATTTACATTAAAAACTGAAGTCTATCAGAATTCCAGTCCTTCCAATAAATGTTATACCCCTTGATCTTCAAGAATAGGACATGGAAATATGGAAGTATAGATAAGACAAATTGTTTTACCTGAGCATGATCCCAAAACAAAGGACTTATTAGCCAGCCCTGCTGAATTTGCAATAGGCCTATTGTTTACCTTTTTGTTTGTGACACTTTGATATCTTGATAATATGCAGCTGTTTAAAGGGCAAATCCACAGAATAAACAATATCAAAACAGTTCGCCCCGTCTCTGTTTTGGTAAACACTGAGTGATGGGCCTGGAGAAATGTAACCACTCAGATGAATAGACAGAGCTATGGATGCAAGGACTGACAATCCATGCTATGAAAATGATTGTTTTAAACATGTTATGAGGCTATATAGTGTTTGTTTACATTTACAATGTTTACAAACATTGGAGTGAAACAAGCTTATATTTTGGGTTATCATGGAGTGTGACAGTTGAACTAAGCTCATGAGGCATGTATAAGTTATATTCTTTAAGAATCAATGGATATACATTACCAGTCAAAAGTTTAGACACACCAACTCATTCAAGTGTTTTTCTTTATTTTTACTATTTTCTACATTATAGAATAATAGTGAAGACATCAAAACTATGAAATAACACTGATGGAATCATGTAGTAACCAATAAAGTGTTAAACAAATCATAATCTATTTGATATTGTAGATTCTTCAAAGTAGCCACCCTTTGCCTTGATGACAGCTTTGCACACTCTTGGCATTCTCTTAACCAGATTCACCTGGATTGCTTTTCCAACAGTCTTGAAGGAGTTCCCACATATGCTGAGCACTTGTTGGCTGCTTTTCCTTCACTGTGCAGTCCAACTCATCCAATACCATCTCAATTGGGTTGAGGTCGAGTGATTGTGGAGGCCAGGTCATCTGATTAAGCACTCCATCACTCTCCTTCTTGATCAAATAGCCCGTAAACATCCTGGAGGTGTGTTGGGTCATTGTCCTGTTGAAAAGTAAATGATAGTCCCACTAAGCACAAACCAGATGGGCTGAATGCTGTGGTATCCATGCTGGTTAAGTGTGCCTTGAATTCTAAATAAGTCACCGACAGTGTCACCAGCAAAGCACCCCCACACCATCACACCTCCTCCATGCTTCACGGTGGGAACCACACATGCAAAGATCATCCATTCACCTGCTTTGCGTCTCACAAAGACACAGCGGTTGGAACCAAAAATCTCAAATTTGGACTCACCAGACCAAAGGACAAATCACTATTATTCTAAAATGTAGAAAATGGTAACAATAAAGAAAAACCTGGAATGAGTAGGAGTTATCAAAATTTTGACTGGTACTGTATATATACAGTTGAAGTCAGAAGTTTACATACACTTAGGTTGGATTCATTAAAACTTGCTTTTCAACTCCACAAATTTCTTGTTAACCTGTTTAGGCCAGGGGTGCCGCTAGCGGCACTCCTCCCACATTCCATTGAAAAGGCAGAGCGGCAAATTCAAAAAAGAAATTATTTGAAATATTTAACTTTCACACATTAACAAGTCCAATACAGCATTTGAAAGATAAACATCTTGTCAATCCAGCCAACATGTCCGATTTTTTAAATGTTTTACAGAGAAAACACCACATATATTTATGTTAGGTCACCACCAAATAAAAAAAGACAGACAGACATTTTTCACAGCACAAGTAGGCTACAGGTAGCATGCACAAGCCAACCTAACTAACCTAGAACCAACCTAAATAACCTAGAAAAAACTACCTCAGATGACAGTCCTATAACATGTTACACAATAAATCTATGTTTTGTTCAAAAAAATTGCATATTTTAGCTATAAATCAGTTTTACATTACTGCTACCATCATAGCTACAGTCAGAAATCGCACGGGAGTAGCCAGAGAAAATACAGACACCAACGTCAACTACCTAATTACTCATCATAAAACATTTCAGACAAATATAATGTGGATAGCTAATGAAAGACAAATATCTTGTGAATACAGACAATATTTCCGA
This sequence comes from Salvelinus alpinus, assembly GCF_045679555.1. Classification (NCBI taxonomy): domain Eukaryota; kingdom Metazoa; phylum Chordata; class Actinopteri; order Salmoniformes; family Salmonidae; genus Salvelinus; species Salvelinus alpinus. The sequence continues at coordinate 48,145,164 of NC_092105.1, read as the reverse complement.
TTGTTGAAGTGTTTTACAGCGAAAACACAATATATCGTTATATTAGCTTACTACAATAGCTAGCACACAGCAGCATTGATTCTAGTCAAACGGTAGCGTTAGCACAGTTCGACAGATATATGAAAAAGCATCCCAAATTGGGTCCTTATCTTTGTTGATCTTCCATCAGAATGTTCTCCAAGGGGTCCTTTGTTCAGAAACGTCTTTATTTCGATCCAGAACGAACAATTTCCCTCTTGAATTAGCAAGCACACTTGCCGTGCGATGCTAACCTCTCATTCTTGAACCAATTCTTGCGTCGCATCACGTCTAAAGTCCAGAATAAATTTCAATAATATAATTAAACTATATTGAAAAAACATACTTTAGGATGATATTGTGACATGTATCAAAGAAAATCGAAGCCAGAGATCATATTCACCTTTAAAAAGGTTCTTCCATGAGCCGAGTACAGGTCCTACTTCGCGCCCAGGGAAGAAAAAAAAAGTGCGCACGTCTCAGTCCAGGTTGTGTTCAGTCCCTGATCGAGATAATCAAGTGATTTCTTCTCTCACTTCCGCATGACACCCAGGCGAAGGCGTATGACGTGTTTCTACAGTCATAAGTGACATGCCCTTTTATAGACAAGCTCTTGAAGAGAGAGTTCGCTTTTGGAAATCTCACTTCCGGTTAGGAAATGGTCTGTAAAAGGAGTTCTGTTTCACTTAGAGAAATAATTCAAACGTTTTTAGAAACTAGAGACTGTTTTCTATCCAATAGTAATAATAATATGCATATTGTACGAGCAAGAATTGAGTACGAGGCCGTTTAAAAATCATACGATTTTCACCAAAAGTGAAAAAAGCACCCCCTGGTCCTCAACAGGTTTTAACAAACTATAGTTTTGGCAAATCGGTTAGCACATCTACTTTGTGCATGACACAAGTAATCTTTCCAACAATTGTTTACATACAGATAATTTCACGTATGATTCACTGTATCACAATTCCAATGGGTCAGAAGTTTACATACACTACGCTGACTGTGCCTTTCAACAGCTTGGGAAATTCCAGAAAATGATGTCATGACTTAAGAAGCTTCTGATGGGCTAATTGACATAATTTGAAATAATTGGAGGTGTACCTGTGAATGGATTTCAAGGCCTACCTTCAAACTCAGTGCATATTTGCTTGACATCATGGGGAAATCAAAAGAAGTCAGCCAAAACCTCATCCTTGGGAGCAATTTCCAAACACCTGAAGGTACCACATTCATCTGTACAAACAATAGTACGCAAGTATAAACACCATGGGACCACGCAGCCATCACACCGCTCAGGAAGGAGATGCGTTCTGTCTCCTAGAGATGAACATACTTTGGTGCAAAAAGTGCAAATCAATCCCAGAACAACAGCAAAGGACCTTGTGAAGATGCTGGAGGAAACAGGTACAAAGGTATCTATATCCACTGTAAAATGAGTCCTATATCGACATAACCTGAACGGCCGCTCAGCAAGGAAGAAGCCACTGCTACAAAGCTGCCATAAAAAAGTCAGACTACAGTTTGCAACTGCACATTAGGGACAAAGATCATACTTTTTGGAGAAATGTCCATTGGTCTGATGAAACAAAAATAGAACTGTTTGGCCATAATGACCATCGTTATGTTTGGAGGAAAAAGGGGGAGGCTTGCAAGCCGAAGAACACCATCCCAACCGTGAAGCACGGGGGTGGCAGCATCATGTTGTGGGGGTGCTTTGCTGTAGGAGGGACTGGTACACTTCACAAAATAGATGGCATCATGAGGCAGGAAACTTATGTGGATATATTGAAGCAACATCTCAAGACATCAGTCAGGAAGTTAAAGCTTGGTTGCAAATGGGTCTTACAAATGGACAATGACCCCAAGCATACATCTAAAGTTGTGGCAAAATGGCTTAAGGACAACGAAGTCAAGATATTGGAGTGGCCATCACAAAGCCCTGACCTCAGTCCTATGGAAAATTTGTGGGCAGAACTGAAAAAGCGTGTGCAAGCAAGGAGGCCAACAAACCTGACTCCGTTACAAAATTCACCCAACCTATTGTGGGAAGCTTGTGGAAGGGTACCCGAAACGTTTGACCCAAGTTAAACAATTTAAAGGCAATGCTACCAAATACTAGTTGAGTGTATGTACACTTCTGACCCACTGGGAATGTGATGAAAGAAATAAAAGATTAAATAAATTATTCTCTCTGCTATTATTCTGACATTTCACATTCTTAAAATTAAGTGGTGATCCTAACTGACCTAAAAGAGGGCATTTTTACTCTGTTTAAATGTCAGGAATGTTGAAAAACTGAGTTTAAATGTATTTGGCTGAGGTGTATGTAAACTTCCGACTTCAACTGTATATATAGTTTATATGTCCAAACATTCATGTAGCAACTACAGATTGCCCCTTCAAGTCTTTCAAAAGTGTGCAAGTTTGAGCATGTGTCCATTATTTTTTTCATCAGCATGAACTAGATTGAGCAATAAAAGCCCCACTTTTATTCCAGAGGCTTGGACCCGCACTATGCAGCTGTTGCAAGAGCGCATTTTTCACTGGCTGTCCCCTGGTAAAAAAAAAAAAAAAGATTGATTGGCAGCTTAAACTTCTTGAATTCAACTATTATTGGGTTCAAATCTAGATTTGGGAACAGCCATTCACAATCACAATCCGTAAGGCGCAAATAGCTAAATGAGTGAGCAGCAGTGTGATTCACATCAATACGCTATGTAGATATCAATAATAAGTGATATCCGTATCGCCATACACTACACCACTTACCTCCAAGCGTTTATTCAAGTTGGTTCATCTTTGAATGCCGACAGCAGTCGCACCATTGAAAGGCATAGCTTGGACTGTAGCCTACAAAAGACTATTCCTCCTCTTTTCCCACGATCCATCAAACACATGTGGTGTGTCATCATAGTGGTCTCTGACTTGTGGTCAGACTCGCTCAGGTTGAACAAACTTAAACTTGAACCTTTTTTGAATGTTGATTTGAATGTCATTGAGAAAACAGAGAAGTGTCAAAGATTTTTTTTTCACAAACATCCTTTCTGAATTTAAAAGTAATCTTCGAAGTAATCATCTAGTTTATCAAAAGTATCTGTAACCTGATTACAATATTTTTGCTGGTAACGTAATGGATTACAGTTACCATTTTTGTAATCCCTTACATGTAAAGGATTACATGTAATCTGTTACTCCCAAACCCACTGGCTCCAGGTCATCTATAAGCTACGCCTTATCTCAGCTCACTGGTTACCATAGCAACACCCACCCATAGCACACGGTCCAGCAGGTATATTTCGCTGGTCATCCCCAAAGCCAAAACCAAATTTGTCCGCCTTTCTTTCCAGTTCTCTGCTGCCAATGACTGGAACGAATTGCAAAAATCACTGAAGTTGGAGACTTATATCTCCCTCACTAACTTTAAGCATCAGCTGTCAGAGCAGTTTACCGATCGCTGCATCTGTACACAGCCCATCTGTAATATAACCCATCCAACCAACTACCTACCTCATCTCATATTTGTTTTTGTTTTTCTGCTCTTTTGCACACCAGTATTTCTACTAGCACATCCTCATCTGCACATCTATCTCTCCAGTGTTAATTGCTGAATTGTAAATACTTCAACATTATTGGCCTATTTATTGCCTTACGTCCTTACTTCATTTGCACACACTGTATACAGATTTTTCTATTGTCTTATTGACTACGTTTGTTTATCCCATTTGTAACTCTGTGTTGTTGTTTTTGTCGCACTGCTTTGCTTTATCTTGGCCAGGTCGCAGTTGTAAGTGAGAACTTGTTCTCAACTGGCCTACCTGGTTAAATAAAGGTGAAATAAAAATAAATAAAACATCTGTGACTTCAGAACTGGATTGCAATACTTTCAGCCTAGGAGTGAGAACACAAGACACTTTTAGGGTTCACTACTGAATGTCCTAGATGTTGGCAGTCTGTAGCTCTGACTGGTTATAGCTCTGTGGCTGTCTAGTAAGTTCTCTGATTTTTGTCAACACTAGGACTGTGACTATTGTTTTTTGTATTTGACAGTCCAGAAAGCACAGCTCTTGAGTCTGTATTCTTATCTGGTATCTATTTGACTTTTTGGCCCCTATTCATGAACAAAAAAATGCAGACTGCACTGAGGGTGCACTCACCAGCAATAAAACCAATACACCCCACAAGCTGTTGAAACTAGTTGTCACAAGCTATCCACCTTACCCTCTGAGACATTGTCATTAGATATTGACACAGAACCACACCTGTCCTTAAAATACAGCAAAACATTCTGAGTTAAACCTACAGAGGGGTTTACCTTTGTCTTAGATTGACTGTTACTCATTTTGTGTCTTTTCACATGACATTTACTATTTCAAAACATTTACAGTCAACAATTGGAATATAGTAATTACTCCCTAAGTGTGTTGGAAATCTTTATCTTTCAAAATGTAATGTCTTTATCTTTCAAAATGTAATGTATTTATCTTTCAAAATGTAAGGTATTTATCTTTCAAAATGTTGTGCTGCAAACAGTTTAAGGGTATTGAAAAATGTCATGCCGCTCTCTTGTATTTTCTACAAATTGAACACACATTTCTGCAGTTCACTTGTCTGTTTAATATGTCTATACTGTACAGTATATCAGCCATACTCAACAGGCGGAACCATGACGGGTTCAATACAGACCGCTGGTCCCACATTTTATTTTTTGGGAACTCAGTCAGCCTTTCAACTTACTGCTGTTGATAGTTGTGATAGTAGAATGCACAATGTGCAATTTCGAAATTTGGTAGTGCATGGGGGAGTTTTCCTCTTGTTATGTCATTCACTGATTGAACTTAGAGAGAGCTATTTATAACCTGTCAGACGTGTCCAGCTAGTCCAGTTAAAATTTGTAGAATTGCAGGAAATGTCTCTCCACCAACAAGAGGGGTGTGGACAGTTTGAACAGTTTGGGGTCGCACGGGTTGCAATAAATGACAATATCCCTCCAGACCTTCGCCACAAAGGAAATTTGCGTGACCGGACCTTCTCAAACAGCCGCTGCTGTACATAAACATTCTGTTATATATTAACATGTATTGTGGTACGATTTCTAAAGGCAGTTAATTGCATTCCCAGAGCTATTTTTGACAAGTAGGATAAATTACCTCTCTAACCTCTTGGAGCACTGCTTATGTGTCACATTTGACACCTGCATAGTAAATCCTTATTCCATTTGCATGCCATGTATTTACTATCATATTACCCAAGAAAACACAACTTGAAGGGATTTAGGCTAATTGTTTTCTGTCAACGGTAGAAGAGAAAAAGCTCAATCTTTGACCGTGAGTCAAGTTTATGTTTTTGTAGTGATAATGGAAACTTTGCAGATTTGAAGATATAGGGTATTTTAGGGAAATTTTGTTGAATTTAGCTGGTGCCATTTTTCCCATTCCTTCTGGGAGTCAAGAATTCTGAGGTTATTCTGGATAGCCTGCTGTATTTGGCATACATACTGTGAGATATGAACACTGCTGGATTTTATAACACTTCCAAGGTATTAATAGGTTTTTTATTTTGCAGTGTTGTATTCCCGATCTGTGAGATTCGGTCTTATGTAGCAAAATGTGGAATTGTGTATTTTACATTGGATAATAGTAGAGACTCAGAGCTACAAAATGGTATATCATAGACTACAGTTGAGGAACCATGGGAAAGTAATTTTGCTTTGAAAGTTGATAAACTTGTAACCTCACTTTTGAGAAAATGTCCCTTGAATAATTTGGTACACCTACTGGAGAGCTCTTCTTTGTCTACACCCTTTCAGCATAGTTCACACCCTTGTAAGCTTTAGCCCACGCAGTTCGTTAAGGATTCACATGTGAGGCCAGGTACTACATAGAGTGAGTACAGTAGTGTACTAAACAACCAACGACTTCAAATCAAATCAAATGTATTTATATAGCCCTTCTTACATCAGCTGATATCTCAAAGTGCTGTACAGAAACCCAGCCTAAAACCCCAAACAGCAAGCAATGCAGGTGTAGAAGCACGGTGGCAAGGAAAAACTCCCTAGAAAGGCCAAAACCTAGGAAGAAACCTAGAGAGGAACCAGGCTATGAGGGGTGGCCAGTCCTCTTCTGGCTGTGCCGGGTGGAGATTATAACAGAACATGGCCAAGATGTTCAAATGTTCATAAATGACCAGCATGGTCAAATAATAATAATCACAGTAGTTGTCGAGGGTGCAACAATTCAGCACCTCAGGAGTAAATGTCAGTTGGCTTTTCATAGCCGATCATTAAGAGTATCTATACCACTCCTACTGTCCCTAGAGAGTTGAAAACAGCAGGTCTGGGACAGGTAGCACGTCCGGTACACAGGTCAGGGTTCCATAGCCGCAGGCAGAACATTTGAAACTGGAGCAGCAGCACGGCCAGGTGGACTGGGGACAGCAAGGAGGCATTCACGCCAGGTAGTCCTGAGGCATGGTCCTAGGGCTCAGGTCCTCCTCCGAGAGAGAAAGAGAGAATTAGAGAGAGCATACTTAAATTCACACAGGACACCGGATGAGACAGGAGAAGTACTCTAGATATAACAAACTGACCCTAGCCCCCCGACACATAAACTACTGCAGCATAAATACTGGAGGCTGAGACAGGAGGGGTCAGGAGACACTGTGGCCCCATCCGATGATACCCCCGGACAGGGCCAAACAGGAAGGATATAACCCCACCCACTTTGCCAAAGCACAGCCCCCACACCACTATAGGGATATCTTCAACCACCAACTTACCATCAATGAGACAAGGCCGAGTATAGCCCACAAAGATCTCTGTCACTGCACAACCCAAGGGGGGGGCGCCAACCCAGACAGGAAGATCACGTCAGTGACTCAACCCACTCAAGTGACGCACCCCTCCTAGGGACGTCATGGAAGAGCACCAGTAAGCCAGTGACTCAGCCCCTGTAATAGGGTTAGAGGCAGAGAATCCCAGTGGAGAGAGGGGAACTGGCCAGGCAGAGACAGCAAGGGCGGTTCGTTGCTCCAGAGCCTTTCCGTTCACCTTCACACTCCTGGGACAGACTACACTCAATCATATGACCCACTGAAGAGATGATTCTTCAGTAAAGACTTAAAGGTTGAGACCGAGTCTGCGTCTCTCACATGGGTAGGCAGACCATTCCATAAAAATGGAGCTCTATAGGAGAAAGCCCTGCCTCCAGCTGTTTGCTTAGAAATTCTAGGGACAATTAGGAGGCCTATGTCTTGTGACCGTAGTGTACGTGTAGGTATGTACGGCAGGACCAAATCGGAAAGATAGGTAGGAGCAAGCCCATATAATGCTTTGTAGGTTAGCAGTAAAAACTTCAAGACTAATGTAACGTTCTTCGTCTGAAGATGAGGAATCATCGGACCAAAACGCAGCGTGGTAAGTGTCCATGTTAATTTATTAAAACAGAACACTAAACAAAATAACAAAGAGAATGAACGAAACGAAACAGTCCTGTCAGGTGCGACAACACAAAACAGAAAACAGCTACCCACAAAACACAGGTGGAAAAAGGCTACCTAAGTATGGTTCTCAATCGGCGAAGACCGACAACCGCCGATAGACAGCTGCCTCTGATTGAGAACCACACCCGGCCAAACACACATAAATAGAAACCTAGAACACAAAACATAGAATGCCCACCCCAAACCAAAATAGAGACATAAAAAGGATCTCTAAGGTCAGGGCATGACAACTAAAGGCTGGTTTATAATTTTGGTGTGTTCATAAATTCAATCTGGAGTGCCAGAGTGTGCTCAGAGTGCGCTCTGGGCAATCGTAATCTCAGAGGGTTGTCAGATTGTCCGTACGTAAATTCAGAGCGTTTCGCTGTCGGAGCGTTCTTAGTGCCGAGGAGTAGGGTTGATACGAGCGTTCTGTCCTATCAACAGCAGTCAAGCATCCAAGCTAACTGGCTAACGTTGGCTAGTGTCATGACGTGGCCCTTTTTGGGTATAGCTAGTGGCTTCCCCCCCCTTTCTCTCTCTCTCTCCTACACCCAGGTTATGTTATCTCAGGTCGTAAATTCCTGGTCCCCCTGGCCATGCAGAAGGAGACACATAGAGAGAACAAAGGATTTCACATGGCGAACTCCTAAATCCCCAAAATGAGGATTTGATACAAAATGTCCACCTGTGAGAAGGTGGGAATGGTCCGTGGACACTTAAGTAATGGACGGGTATGACGAGTGTGTTTCATTTGGTCACCTCAGAGAGGACAGGAAATACACATAACTATATCTCTGAATATGTACATTTCTCAATTATGAGGTTTGCATCTAATTCTTGTATAAAATTAATGAGTAAAGATGAATCTATTTGTGAAATGATGTAAGGTGATGTTGAACCTTTAATGAAAGAGAATTGTATTCCCTTTAAAGTTGAACTAAATCATTAGCCCGCCCCCGTGAGCACAGACATGATCTAGCATCATGGAACAGCCCTTTTCTACTGTTACAAATAAAAAACCCTCCTGAGGGAATCCTCTTCAGACCACGTGTATCTCGATGGACACCGAGGGAGCACAGGTTGAGTTTTGACCACAAAAACCTCAGTATAAGCTAAGGTTGTAATAGTTATTGAAAACCTAACCATACCACATGGAGCATTGGCTATACGGGTGGAAATGGTTAAACTCTGAGACTATCGATCCCGACAGAATAAGAGCAAATCTTAGATACTAATTACTAGTCTGCAGCTAGAAATTATGTCAAACTGGGATGCGAAGACCGACAACCGCCGAAACCTCTATTCTGTGAGAACATTTCTGAATTGTACTCTGAAGTATCCATTTTAACCACGAAAGACGTGATCTTGAGGGAGGCAGAGAGAGAGAGACGATGATGAACTGACTCTCCAACAGAAGGACTGACGGTTCCAACAGAGATCACGACGACACACTGGGCGTAAATATATTTTGATTGCAATTATTCCCGAATGAGTGAGCGTTCATGTGCAAAGGATTAGCATTTCAATTAATATAATTATCAACTGTGTAGAGACTCCTTCTGTTCTTTCCCGCCTTTTCAGTCCACACCCACTTCTCTTTGTCCACCAAGCCGTCATATCGGCTTAGCCCACTAGGGAACCTCCCCTATCATTTCCTTGTAACCATATCTACCGTGTTGTTTGTTTACACATTTCTGTGATTATTTAGTTAGTTAGTAAATAAATGATTAAGACAATTGATGTATGAATGACTCATAGTAAAGGTTGGGTTCGTGCAGATAACCAACAATTTACGACGTTTGGAATGAGACTAATGTGAGGTAAAGAATAATTCATTAATTAGAAGACTAATTGATCAGATATTAAAATATCTGAAGAGTTATATTCGGAAAATTATAACTTTGTAAACTGTAGATGTTCCTTGGTGCCCCTACTAGTTAATTACATTTACATGATTAGTTTAATCATGTAATAATAATTACAGAGAACTGATTTAATAACATAAAAGTCTTCACTTTAATGATGCCAAAGACACGGCACTCGCTTGCTAGCTACTTCCAGACACAAATGAGGCAGCTCACTCTTACCATTTTACTCACCCTAGCAGAGCTGGTTAGGCTGTTTTTATGTCCATTGTGTTGGTGACTGCAACTGTGCTGCTGGCAACAATTTAATTACAATTTTTTGCCAAAGTTTAGGTGTTGAGCGTTCGGGAATTCGTCAGTTATTCTGCGCTGTGGCATACTCAGACGAGTGCTCTGAAGTCAGATTAGCTAACCAGAGTGGATGTACCAGCTATGTCTATTGACAGTTGTCACGGTGACATCATGAACATTCTATTGATATGGTTACTTGCATAGTGAAGTATTTTGTTTAGACATGTAGCTAGCTGTCTAGCTAAACAATGAACCATAATCCCAACTCATAATGTTACTACCCTGCATGAATCTGCAGGTAGCTAACCAACCAGGTTCAATGTTAGTTAGCTTACATTAGGCTATAACTAGAAATGCAAATGGCTCTGAGATACGATTACCACACAGATCATACATGTAACGTTAGCTAGCGAGCCAGCCAGCTAACAGTACGTTTTAACTTGAAATGAAAACTACTTTCTGACAAAATTAGAAATGTGTAATATCTAAAAATGTATTGAGCTAGACCATATACATGGATGGACGCTTCTCCCTCTCTTTCACAGATGCCCTGGTTGCCTTAGTTTGAAGATCGAATCCGGAGACAGTTGTTTTATACCACAGCCTTCTGTGTGTTCTCTTTTCAACTCCATCCACATTTTCTCCACCTCCTTAGCTATCATACACTAATTCCACCTTGCATTCCACTGATTTCAAAACTCGGTCCTGCAGAAAATGGAGTGCATCACCTTTGCAGTTCTACTACGTGATATCTTTCAAAAGAGCTGCGTTAGAAAGAATTACCTACACATACTGACCAGCTCATGTTATAGACAGAAGCTTGCTACATGGCGGACCAATCCGAACTCATCTCTCGGCATGTCCAGCCCACCCATTATCTCAGTCAATCATGGCTAGCGGGAATGTTCCTGTCGTTTTCCGTGGCTAAACCAACTAGGCTCATAATTTAACAGTTGTATTTGTATTTACAGATAGCATACACCTTTGTTATTAAGGCACATGAAAGTTCACATGTTTCAGAAGACATTTCTGCCAAAAAAAAACCATTTTGATTTTCAAATTTCGCTCCTCTGAAGTAGTGACGCGTAACGTAAACCTAGTTTCCTGAAATGAGTCACATTTTTTAAGAATATGTGCCTGGTATACTTTGCTGAAGTGACTTGTCAGTGAATAAAACTGGTTTCTGTGACTAAGCAGGCTTATGTTAGTGTGCTGGGAACACGTGAACATCTTTCCTCTTTTTCTTTCCAAGAAGGGAATTAGCAGGTAGCATGCCATTCCTCTCCAACGCGAGTGTCACCAATGTGTCAGCCCCCTAGCCACTTCTCCATGACACCTCATAGTGCCCTATTCTCATTAATATTTCAGTCCAGCAGCCATATAATCTTATCTAACATATGGAATTGTTTTAAGATTGTCATACCGAGGATCATTTAGCTCTTTGATTTTCAATTGTAATTAATTTTAAAAAAATGATGAAACATTGAATTTGGCCTTACTGCAATTAGTCCATTGAAATGCATTGAATAACATATTCATACATGGGATGATAAGCTCAGAGAATTATTGTACATTTGAAGCCATATTTAACCCATTTTTTGGTCACTACAGTACTTCCATTCGATTGGATTTGGTACACAACCTAAAGGAAGGACATGCCTAGGACATGCCTATTAATGCAGTTTTTATTTGTTATAATAAGGAGAACCATTCTCCTCATCCTTTCTGGGGGAGCCTCCACTTCAATCTACCTAACTTTGTTTTCTTCTCAAATGACACCCGTTTCCCTATATTAGTGCACTACTTTTGACCAGACCCCTAGGGCTTTGATAAAAATGTGGTCACAATACAGGGAATAGGGTGCATGGGCCCTAGTCAAATGTAATATAGGGAATAGGGTGCCATTTGGGATGCAGCCTGTTTTCTGAACAGGTTGACCTTGTTTAACGCTTTCATAAACATGCTTGGAATACGTTAAGCCTCAAATCATTCTCTAAGGCAGTAATTAGACCCATTGCCTGCATCCTAAATGGTACCATATTCCCTTTAAAGAGGACAGGGTGTCATTTTTGACAGAGACATTATTTGTGAATTCTATGGGTTTGGGCTATTTACCTTCTTTGGCAGGCAAAATAATACTTGTTATGTAAGCGTTAAAGCTGCTTCTGGCCATACTGCTAGGATACATTCTTAGAAAAAATGGGTTCCAAAAAGGTTCTTCGGCTGTCCCCATAGGTTGACCCATTTTGATTCCAGGAAAGGGTTTTACATGAAACCCAAAAGGGTTCTACCTGAAACCAAAAATAAATATTCAAAGGGTTCTCCAGATGACTGCTGAAGAATGGTTTTAGGTTCTAGATAGCACCTTTTTGTCAAAGAGTGTAGTAGGGCTCTCTGGAATGATTTCCTCAACCACTGTGCTTCTAGCTTTATTTGGTCTTAAATGTGGTTGTCTGAAGGCCTTACTTGTCACACAGTGAACTACTAGGTGATTCAGTCTCAACTAGGGCTGTTAGGGTGACCATATTACCGCTACACCGGCGGTCACGATGGCAGTTCAATTCCTGTTTAGTCAGGTAATTAGGCTTCTCCAAGCTCTGATGCTGCTGATGGTCATAAGTAACCTACCAAACCTGCTAAGTGCCTGGTACTCAGCACTCTACTTTCCCTCTAATCACTCTGACATCAACGCAAGTGTAATCAAACACTTGACTAGAGCCTATGAGCTCATGATCCACACCATTTCTATAGGCATGCAATTGCGTGAGAAAACAGATTGATCGTTTCTATTAAACAGGATTCCATCAGCTTTCTATAGGCTAGGCCTACTATATTTATTTCTCAACTTTCCTAATATTAAGCACATTGCTTCTCTTTACAACAGGAGTATAGCCTACCTGGCTGGCATGAAAATGAACCACGGGAAAAGCCTCCTCCATTCGCTAATTTAAGTCCATGACATGTATTTATTTTCCCTGTGTCACGCCCTGAACATAGTAAGCTGTTTTTTCTCTGTGTTGGTTGGGGTGTTATGGTGACTTGGGTGGGTCATCTAGGTGTATTTGAATGTCTATGGTGGCCTGATATGTTTCCCAATCAGATGCAGCTGTTTATCGTTGTCTCTGATTGGGGATCATATTTAGGCAGCCATTTCCCTTTTTGTGTTTGTGGGATCTTGTCTATGTTTAGTTGCCTGTCTGCACTATTTGTATAGCTTCACGTTTCATCCGTTGATTTTGTTGTTTTTGTTAAGTGTTCATTCATTAAAAGAGAATGTACGCATACCACGCTGCGCCTTGGTCTCACTCATACGACGATCGTGACACCCTGCCCCTTTTTTTCTAGACAGGTGCATGATAATGGTCCATTCTAAATCAAAACAAATTTCACACATATATTAGTTAGTATATGTAAAAACAAGATTAAATCAAGAATAGTCTGATGGGTGACAATATTAGCCTAAGAATTGTGAATGATATATTATCACTTGGGAATGATGCCCAGCTTAAGGAAAGAAACAGCGCATGCCTTGTTTTTGCCACTTTTTCAAATCATAGTCGCACACATCATGTAGGCTAAAATGGCCAAATAACTTCTTAAAACTAAGCACATTAATCAGCTTTACAATGAGTGTAGACCCTAACTGGCATACAAGTTTGGGGAAGAAAATTTTCACCATAAAAATGCACTTTTAGAATAAAAGCGTTACATGCATATTTGCATTTGGGTCACTTTTGCGAATTGTGTTTTCCTGCTAATGGAACATTCATGCTTATAGCCTACTGCCATGTGCTCATTGATATGCTTATAATGTGAAGAAATAGCCTCATAGTTTATCAACATTTTAAACTAAATGTTCTGATCTGTTGCGTTAGTCTCATTGCTTAAAAAGTTTTTTTATGCTGGTGGTTGTATTAATTTCGGATCTATCGCATCCCACAACTGTCCCAGACAATGTTTTGAATATTTATTTCTCGCACAGAATAGGTCAACTTTTGTACTATGGGGGATAGTAGATTGACATAGGCTAGTGCTTTTGCTGTTCGTTAGGCCTTCTCATCTTGTTGGCTGACGAAAAGTAAATGTGGACAGTTCTTCCATTATCTTCAATATGCGCCTTGGAATTGGATAAGGACGTTTGCAGTTGAATCCGCGATGTGTCTGTCTTCACTTGTAGCCTGTGAGAAAGACCCAATCACGTAATGGAGAGCCATGTGAGTGATAGTTGCTTCGGAGCACGCAGAGAGAGGAATTATAATTATTATATTCATCCCAAGGGCACAACAGCTACTGGCATTGATTTCTTTTAGGGGACATTACGGCCACACAAGGGGATGCCGCCGGAAAATTCAAGGAATTATCAAGCGCTTGTCAAATTGTGAATGTGAGACTGATGAAGTGCGCAAAAAACAAAGCAGAGCTTCACTTTTTTCAAATGATCATTAGAGTCGCATCGTGCAGCCTTAGAATGTACTAAAAATCAAAACATAAAGCCCAACATTTGTATCACAACTAAAGTTACATAAATAACTCTAAATCAAGCATATAGGACTACCTGTTTCTTTGTAAACGCACACCCTCAAATCGCTTGGAGAAAATATCCTTTCTATTTTATTCAGCTATGTTCAATTGTGTTCTTCATACTGTAAAATAGTATAAAATAATGCCATGGAATTCTAAGCAAATCTTGTCTGCCAAATGATCTAGTCTTGCCCACAGTCATATGGCATAGCCAGATCAGAGCTTTTCAGAAGGACAACTCAGAGTATGCTATTCTGTTCTTCTGAAATAGACTACATTTTCTTCATATCATGTTTCTTTAGACCTGTCTAAAATAAATAAGGGATTTATTGTGGTGGTGTAGGCTATACTACATGGATTTATTAGACGACTTTTCAAAAGTTCTGCATCAGTGGCTATGCGTGGAAGACAGGAGATGCTACATTTGTTTATGTTAATTAACAGTCTATTACCGTGAGACCGGCAGTCAGTTGCTTGACAATCACCGGCTGACAAAATTTCATGACCGCCACAGCCCTAGTCTCACCATATATCGTATGAAAATGGGAAGTAAATATATTCAGTATTCTGTTAAAATATACCATTCCTGAGCCTGTATTATAGGCCAAATAGTATGGAGCACTTAATGATATGTTGCTACCTGCATTTGCATGCAGGTTTCGACATTAGAATCGTGGAATGAATTTTAGAAACCATGACGTTGTACATTTAACTATGAAATTGTGGCAATATTTGCACTCTTTTTGTGTTTTTGTTTTGTATAAAAGACGAAGGCTTCTTCGTTTCGAATTGACACTTTAAGACCACTTTGATATGTGCATGCTATTTGTAAGCAATGGGCTCAGGTAGAATAATAGCCCGGAGCTTTCTGTCCTGCCTCATGCCCATGTGACTGCATGATTCGAGTTGGAATGCTTTGTCTGAGTCGTTTGTTACCTAATCCAGACTGAATTGGATCAAATCCAAAATGCCACCCTGTTCACTATACATTGCACTACTTTTAGCTGCCATTTGGGATGCAGATGCAGACAGAACTTACTTCCCTAAAGACAAAGAAAGACTCTTGCTTCAAAATGTAGCATGACTAATGGAAGACAGCAAAAACATCGATTTTTCATTCAGTTGTTTTTCCAATCGACTTTGATGGTTTTTCGATGGTGTATGTTAAATGGAATTATTACACAGCTCCAAATGTAGACCTTATAATGCTGTTCTTGGCGCCATTCGGGTAGGTTTCAAATCCTGACGGTTCTTGTGTTTAATAAGTCTCTCTCACAAAAGATAGTTTAATCTCAATGGGACTGTATAGATAAATGTAAAATATTTTGTGTCATTGTTTTATTTTATTTTAAACTGATAATGAGCTACTAAAGATCCTAATAAACACTAAACATACACATTTAACACAATCTAATGACCCTGATAAGACATTTGGAATGTATAGCAAATTGGACCATATTCCCTATATAGTGTACTACTTTTGACCAGGGCCTATTGGGCTCTTCTCAAAAGTAGGGCGCCATTAGAGACGTGGCCTTGGACTCATCGGCATAATGTAATTTATTTTGCATTGGGAGAATAACCTACCTCCCACTTTTGCTGCTACAGTACGTTTGTGCATTCAGCTAACGTTTTCTGATTTCTGTTTTTACAGGTTTTGATGACCGGGACACAGATCTCTTCTTGTGCGACACCAACACCTGCAAGTTTGACGGAGAGTGTTTGAGAATTGGAGAGACAGTGACGTGCATCTGCAACTTCAAGGTGAGACACTGTTCAATGTTTTATTTTCAGATTTTTTTTTGGGGGGGGGGGGGGGAGTTGCATATTCTTCTTTTCATACGCAGTGATCATTGTTGCCACCTCGTTCGGTTGGAGTTGGATTTTTATGGCGGGCTGCCGGTTTTGTTGTTTTTCAAATTAAGATGTTGGACTTTACCCAATGTTGATTTAACCAATACATTACTGGGAGTTCGTATATGGAGTGTGCGACTCACTTTATTTTCTTAGTTTATTGGACTTTAATGTACAACACTTTCCATTTAAAGGGGCAATCTGTGATTGCTACGTCTATTTTTGTACTTTTAAATGCATGATATAGCCATTGATTCTTGAAGAATATAAATTATGAATGTGTTATGAGCTTAGTTCAACTGTCTAACCTTATCATAACCGCCAAAATATAATATATATTGTATATATATTGTATATATACTTATTAAACGTTGTCACGATCGTCAAAGGGAGAGAGAGAGGACCAAGGCGCAGCGTGTGAAAAATACATCTTCTCTTTATTTAGAAGAAGAAAAACTAAACAAAACAACAAATAGACGAACGTGAAGCTATAAATGACTAAGTGCACAAACATGCAACATAGACACAGACATAGACAATTACCCACAAACACCTAAAGCCTATGGCTGCCTTAAATATGGCTCCCAATCAGAGACAACAATAAACAGCTGTCTCTGATTGAGAACCAAATCAGGCAACCATAGACTTTTCTAAACACCTACACTGAACACAACCCCATACATACTACAAAACCCCCTAAACAATACACACACCCTAAACTAGACAAAACACACAAACATCCCCCATGTCACACCCTGACCTAACTAAACTAATCAAGAAAATATATATAACAAAGGCCAGGGTGTGACAAACGTACTTTACTTTTTTGTTTGTAAACAATGTAATCGTAAACAAACATTGTATAGCCTCAAAACATTATTATTTTGTTGTCATGGATGTTCAGTCTTTGCATCCATTGCTCTGTCTATGAACTTGAGAGTGGTTACATTTTTCCAGACCTATTCCTCAGCTGTTAACCGAAACACCCACCAGCTATCAAGAGGGAGGGGACTACACTGTATAGTACAGACATAATTTACTACTTCTCATAAAACTGAATGTCACTCTCAGTCATGGTGGCTGTTTAATGCATTCCACTTTATTGATGTTATTGCCATTGACAAAAAAAAACAGATTTAAATACCCTCATTAGTAACATAAATCCAGTGAATGATGCTGTACTTGATGACTGCTTATGGTTCAGTTTATTACCAATCTATAACAAAAAGGCAGCAAACCAGCCATCCATTGATAGATGTCTGTATTACTTTCACCTCATTCAAACGAATATACTCTACATTACAAATGTAAATGATTATACTGAGATAAAGCATAAGGATATGCCTTATGCGTTTCAGCTCGAAACTCTCTTCCAACGCGGCGAGCTTATCAGCGCACCCAGCGCCGACGCTCTAGGCAGACGACACTCGATCGGTCGCTTGCTTTAATCTCAATTTCGTACTTCCCTGGGAGCGGACATTAGTGAAAGCGCACAGATAAATTACATTACCTCTCCATTTCTCATCCCTGAGATCTCGTACTGATCGTGGATGTCATTCGGGATAGAGCTTTCTCTGTGAAGCATAGCAAGGAGCGGGTCACACCGCTTTCCTTTCATACTTACTTAATACTGGTTTGGCCTTGGGTCACGGCCTGCCGTGGCATCCTGTGTCTCTGTGTGTATGGACGGGACGGGACCTGACGTCAATGCGCTTTAACCTAATAGCCGCCATGTCTTTATTCCATTAACCGTTGTAATTCAGCAAACATGATTCTCTTATAGGGGTAGGCTGTGTCTGAGGGGGTTGTGTACTTCTCTACACACACACACACACACACACACACACACACACACACACACACACACACACACACACACTTTAAGCTGTTGAGGGGTTACGTGCAGTATAGCTGTGAGGAGGAAGTCGGTTTGATCTGCGAGAATCAATGGATGCTATTCAACGGCGGGATGTCCTTTCAGCGACCATGTTAGATAGCTAGTCCATCTCACACTGCCTCTTTTGAGGAGCTGAGGCTCGGGCCTTTAGCGGGACTCGCTATCACTACCACACAACAAGATGTGTGTGCGCTACAGTTTCACAGTCACGTGAATCTCGGACCTGCTGTGAAATATTCTTGTTATCGTTTCATGATATCATCCATTCGTGTCGGATTTTGACTATTTCTAGCATCTCAATGAATTCATTTCAAGAATGCTATTGTTTCAACGGCTCTGGCTTGCTCTTCAAGGTATAGTTTTGACCCTGTCTATAATGTGTTCTGTAACTCCAATTTTGGGTCGTGACATTTTCTCTGCTGTAATATATTATATCTATCTGCCCATGACTGGCTCTCAGCATTTTAATGTAATTTTGTGTATCAGTCCACAATGTTGCTGTTATTTCCTCTAATATCTGGTTGCTACTGGCTATTCAGCGTGTTTATGTCATTTTCTTTCTAATGTTAGGTTGTGACAGTACTTCAAAGATGGCGAGAGCTAATGCAAGTCGTGTTGTGGATGTGACAGTGGACCAGAACAACATGTCCTTCCTAGCTCTCTCAGAGCAAACACTTCCACCAGAAAGCACGCTCATACACACACCCAAATACACACACACACACACACACACACACACACACACACACACACACACACACACACACACACACACACACACACACACACACGCTACTGACGAACCATAGCTTACCCACGGAGCAGTCCCTGGTGGCATTCAGGAGGCCATAATAAGAACACTCCTGATGGAGACCTTGTTCCATGTATTTGTATACATTTATGATCCTTTTATCAGGGAACCGTTTGTGATGGAGTCGTACAGTCCATAGAGCTGTAATTCCCAGGGGCAGCCTTGGATAACGGGCACCTAGGGACACTGGAATAACAGGTACCCTGGTTTAAGATGATGACGGCTGTTCAAATATTCATTAGTGCTTGTAGTGAAACTAAAGTGCAGGTGTCAGGAAGTGGTTAAGTATTTGATTGGGAGCACCCTCTTAGCAGAGACAGGTACTGTATCATCACTAACGTGACATGCCACTATGATCGGATAAGACATGATAGAATATGTTTAACCTCCCATTGATTTTGTTATATCTGGCTCCCCCTTCCTCCTTCTTTCCATCGAACCCCTCTTATCTGTTCCTCCACTCCCTTCCTCATCTCTCCAGCTGACTCTCTACCCCCTGCCTCTCTACCCCCTGCCTCTCTACACTCTTAGAAAAAAAGGTGCTATCTAGAACCTAAAAGGTTCTTTGGCTCTCCCCATAGGAAAACCCGTTGAATAACCTGTTTTGGTTCAAGGCAGAACCCTTTTGGTTCCATGTGGAACCCTTTTTGGGTTCCAGGTAGAAGCCTTTCCACAGAGGGTTCTACCTGAACCAACAAGGGTTCTCCTATGGGGACAACAGAAGAACCCTTTTGGTTAGTAGAGGGTTTTTGGACCTGTAAGCCCCTTGAAAGTTCCATTGGGCAGCAGGTAGCCTAGTGGTTAAGAGATTGGGCTAGTAACTGGAAGGTTGCTGGTTCAAATCCCTGAACTGACTAGGTGAAAAAGCTGTTAATATGCACTTGAGCAAGGCACTTAACCCTAATTGCTCCTATCAGTCATTCTGGATAAGAGTGTCTGCTAAAATGTAAATGTTTGTCATAGTGGTCTGCAAAACTGACTCCCACCGTTTGCGTGACAAGTGTGCCAATTCAAATCAGTGCGAAGAAGAGCCCAGCACTGGTGGCAGCTCCCAGAGCTGTGTCTTTGGGAGCTAATTCAGATTGACTGAAGGGCAATGTTGATAGATGGGCACAACTGTAGTGTCCATGCTGTTTTAGGTCATGGAAAATGCCAGAATGGCAGTCCTTTGGTGTATGGGCCGTAGATGAACCTGTAGCAGTAATAGGAACATGTTTAGTACGGTAAACTCACTGGTGAGGGTCAGGTTTTGGTGGATGCACTAGCCCAACTAGCTCATGTGACCATGTTAGAAATTAAGATGAGATCTAAAGATATTTTCCTACATTTATCACTCGAGGCAGAAAAGCCCTCACAACCCAACCAGTCACCCAAATTAACACCATGAAAATGTATGCAATGTCTGGCCTCCAAGTTGCCTTTTTCCCTTATTCAGTCAAGGCAGTGGGCTGGGGGGGGGGCAAGGCTATCTCCTCAGGAAGGTAGCATCTGTGTCAGCTCCTTGGCGGCTCTAGCTGGCCTGTCAGACACTATTACAGCAGAGCCCATCTCCGGTGACTGCACTGGGGCCTAATCAAGAGGAGACTGCCAACCGGTTAAAGAGCAGAAGCACAAGCCAAGCAGCCCCCAGTCTATCTCCCCCCCAACCGTCATAGCAGACTAGCATCTGCAACCATGGCAAGGCATCATGGGAGTTTGTCAATCACTCAGACAATGCTCAACACATTTCTGTCTGGGGGATAGAAGGAATACATCACCAGGTTAGACATAAAACAGATTTTATCCTGGGATGGTGTTCCTCAGGAATTAGCTGTTGGTCCATTGCCTTTTGTTATTGACCCCCACTGACATAAGCTCCCTCGGATGTGTCTTGGGTAATGTGGAGTGTTGTTGAGGCGAAGGCTGAGCCACACCAAATCAACTGAACCTGGGAGTTGTTGTCTGTGCTTCTGGCTCTGTATTGGAATTATATCTGATTTGGCACCAACTTTGGACTAGAAGCAACAAAGTACTTTAACACCCACTTTTGGATTGAAGACTGTACAGAGGGTGCCCTTGGACGAGGAGAGAATGAACGACTAATGTTACAGTATCTTTGTGGGTGTTTGTCTCTGGGTGTTTGTCTCTCAATGCAGTGACAAACACCCATTGCTATCCACTGCCTCCTCCCGTTTCGCAGTTCGTCTTTACCAAAGCCTTTCTCGGTTGTATTCTTTTCCCTGATGGAAGGTCAGAGCTTACCCCCGGTGTGGAGCTAATGATCTGACAAAAGCCCCTGATTTTACGCTCTCTGTCCCCCGAGCTCTGTGCCGTGTCAGAAACACTGTACCAGACATCCATCACGCTTCAAGGTCGACTGACAGATGAGAGCTCTGCATCAGAGACTGAGACGCCATCTCAGACGAGAACATCTGTCTCTTGTCATGAGCCACAGGTACCCCTGCTTCTGGAACCAGTGAGTCATCTCAGTCAGAGGCTTAAAGAGATGTCGCTTTGATTAGTATGAGCAGACGTAAGAAAATACTATGCCTCAGGGTCTTTTGAGTGGAAATCGTGTACCCGTGAATACGGCACATTGTATAGATCAAATGGTGGAGTGATTCAATGAGAATCAGAACGTGCCGTGGAGTACGGTTGCTATCTTCTGAGTTTTGTAGAGATGTTTATTATTGATTGGGGTGAATCATAGCCTTGGGATGTATTTCATAATCGAGAGCTTGCTTTAATGGATACAGGAAATGCGTGAGGTTAGAGTTTGTCAGTGTGTGTCTGTTTCCGTGTGTTTGTGTGATTTTATTTTCTGTGTTTGTGCATACATGTTTGTGATGTTGCGTTGTCGTACAACAGGAAGCTAAACCTTTAACATCACTCACAGTAAACAGAGAGTGATGGTATTAATGAAAAAAATATATAATGAAGAGGGAAAAAAACATTCAGAGGGGGCGGATGGATTCTTTACAGGGCAACCGTCCACTGCTTGGCAACCCATGGCCCATACTTCAAAGAGTTTTTGTGACCATGCTGAGTAATTGGCCATAATGTAGCTATAATGGGTCCGGCAGCAGCTGATTAGAATATCAATGTTAATCGCCAATGGTGTGGCTTGTGCTAGTTGACATGGTGCTCTATGGGGTCAAGCTGAGAAGATCTTCAAGTAGACAACCTCTGAAACAAATATATCTGTGAGGTTCATTGGAAAATCACTCGTGCAGGTGTCAATTTGGAAGCCCATTGATATTGAGTAGGTTTTCATGTGGTTTTTATATTACATGGTAATGGCAAAAATATTGATATGGCAATTCATTATGTGACAAAAGTCACTCACAATAACACAGAACTTTCTCTGAACACAGTAATGGCCTGGCAATTGTTATTGTCTGTCAATGGAATTTTGATGACATGACAGGTTTATGCTATTTGTGTATTTCTGAAATTTCTGAAATGTCTGATTTTATTTATTTTGTTTGTATATTGATATTATTTCTATTTGTTTAATTGCAAGGCAAATATCTATTACGAGGAGGATCTCCAATCCCATCTAATCTATTACTAACTGCATCCTGTTTTACAAATGTTTGTGCACATATGTTTCCTTTACCTCTCTCCCTAATATCTTCAATGGCTGTCACGTTCCTGACCTGTTTTCTGTTGTTTTTGTATGTGTTTAGTCGGTCAGGGCGTGAGTTGGGGTGGGCATTCTATGTTATGTGTATCTACAGTGGGGAGAACAAGTATTTGATACACTGCCGATTTTGCAGGTTTTCCTACTTACAACGCATGTAGAGGTCTGTAATTTTTATCATAGGTACACTTCAACTGTGAGAGACGGAATCTAAAACAAAAATCCAGAAAATCACATTGTATAATTTTTAAGTAATTAATTTGCATTTTATTGCATGACATAAGTATTTGATACATCAGAAAAGCAGATCTTAATATTTGGTACAGAAACCTCTGTTTGCAAATACACAGATCAAACGTTTCCTGTAGTTCTTGACCAGGTTTGCACACACTGCAGCAGGGATTTTGGCCCACTCCTCCATACAGACCTTCTCCAGATCCTTCAGGTTTCGGTGCTGGCGCTGGGCAATACGGACTTTCAGCTCCCTCCAAAGATTTTCTATTGGGTTCAGGTCTGGAGACTGGCTAGACCACTCCAGGAACTTGAGATGCTTCTTACGGAGCCACTCCTTAGTTGCCCTGGCTGTGTGTTTCGGGTTGTTGTCATGCTGGAAGACCCAGCCACGACCCATCTTCAATGTTCTTACTGAGGGAAGGAGGTTGTTGGCCAAGATCTCGCGATACATGGCCCAATCCATCCTCCCCTCAATACGGTGCAGTCGTCCTGTCCCCTTTGCAGAAAAGCATCCCCAAAGAATGATGTTTCCACCTCCATGCTTCACGGTTGGGATGGTGTTCTTGGGGTTGTACTCATCCTTCTTCTTCCTCCAAACACGGCGAGTGGAGTTTAGACCAAAAAGCTCTATTTTTGTCTCATCAGACCACATGACCTTCTCCCATTCCTCCTCTGGATCATCCAGATGGTCATTGGCAAACTTCAGACGGGCCTGGACATGCGCTGGCTTGAGCAGGGGGTCCTTGCGTGCGCTGCAGGATTTTAATCCATGACGGCGTAGTGTGTTACTAATGGTTTTCTTTGAGACTGTGGTCCCAGCTCTCTTCAGGTCATTGGGCAGGTCCTGCAATGTAGTTCTGGGCTGATCCCTCACCTTCCTCATGATCATTGATGCCCCACGAGGTGAGATCTTGCATGGAGCCCCAGACCGAGGGTGATTGACCGTCATCTTGAACTTCTTCCATTTTCTAATAATTGCGCCAACAGTTGTTGCCTTCTCACCAAGCTGCTTGCCTATTGTCCTGTAGCCCATCCCAGCCTTGTGCAGGTCTACAATTTTATCCCTGATGTCCTTACACAGCTCTCTGGTCTTGGCCATTGTGGAGAGGTTGGCGTCTGTTTGATTGAGTGTGTGGACAGGTGTCTTTGATACAGGTAACGAGTTCAAACAGGTGCAGTTAATACAGGTAATGAGTGGAGAACAGGAGGGCTTCTTAAAGAAAAACTAACAGGTCTGTGAGAGCCGGAATTCTTACTGGTTGGTAGGTGATCAAATACTTATGTCATGCAATAAAATGCAAATTAATTACTTAAAAATTATACAATGTGATTTTCTGGATTTTTGTTTTAGATTCCGTCTCTCACAGTTGAAGTGTACCTATGATAAAAATTACAGACCTCTGCATGCTTTGTAAGTAGGAAAACTTGCAAAATCGGCAGTGTATCAAATACTTGTTCTCCCCACTGTATGTTGGTTAATGGGTTACCTGATATGGTTCTCAATTAGAGGCAGGTGTATTCATTTCCTCTGATTGAGAACCATATTAAGGTAGGATGTTCTCACGGTTTGTTTGTGGGTGATTGTCTTCCGTGTCTGTGTTTGTCGCGCCACACGGGACTGTTTCGGTTTGTGTAGTCTATTCCTGTTCTGCGTGTTTATGTAAGTTTTTCCAGTTCAGGTCTGTCTACTTCGTTTTGTTATTTTGTTTATTATCAAGTGTAGTTCGTTTTCGTCTTGTTTAATAAATTCATCATGTCTTCATTACCCGTTGCGTCTTGGTCCAATCTCTCTCCTCAAGACGATCGTTACAGAATCACCCACCAACCAAGGATCAAGCAACGGGGGAGAAAGCAGCAACAACAGCGCACGAAGGAGGAATGGACATGGGAGGACGTTTTGGACGGCACGGGTTGCTACACATGGCAGGAGATCCTGGCTGGAAAAGATCGCCTCCCATGGGAGCAGCTGGAGGCGATTAGGAGAGCAGAGGCAACCGGAGAGAGGGACCGGCGTTATGAGGGTACGCGGCTAGCACAGAAGCCTGTGAGTCAAGCCCAAACATTTCTTGGGGGGGGGGGGGGCAAAGGGTAGTGTGGCGAAGTCAGGTAGGAGACCTGCGCCAACTCCCTGTACTTACCGTGGAGAGCGAGAGTACGGGCAGACACCGTGTTACGCAGTAGAGCGCACGGTGTCTCCTGTACGTGTGCATAGCCCGGTGCGGTACATACCAGCTCCTTGTATCTGCCGGGCTAGATTGAGCATTGAGCCAAGTGCCATGAAGCCGGATCTACATATATGGCCTCCAGTACGTCTCCTTGGGCCGGCTTACATGGCACCAGCCTTACGCATGGTGTCCCCGGTTCGCCTACATAGCCCGGTGCGGGTTATTCCACCTCCCCGCACTGGTCGGGCTACGGGGAGCATACAACCAGGTAAGGTTGGTCAGGCTCAGTGCTCAAGGGAGCCAGTACGCCTGCACGGTCCGGTATTTCCGGCGCCACCTCCCCGCCCCAGCCCAGTACCACCAGTGCCAACACCACGCACCAGGCTTCCTGTGCGTCTCCAGAGCCCAGTTCCTCCTCCACGCACTAGCCCTGTGGTGTGTGTCTCCAGCCCATTACCACCAGTGCCTACACCACGCACCAGGCTTCCTGTGCGTCTCCAGAGCCCAGTTCCTCCTCCACGCACTAGCCCTGTGGTGTGTGTCTCCAGCCCATTACCACCAGTGCCTACACCACGCACCAAGCCTCCTGTGCGTTTCCAGAGTCCTGTGCGTCCTGTTGCTGCTCCCCGCACTAGCCCTGAGATGCGTGTCCCCAGCCCGGTACCACCAGTTCCGGCACCACGCACCAGGCCTAATGTGCGTCTCCAGGGTTCAGTGTGCCCTGTTTCTGCTCCCCGCACTAGCCTGAAGGTGCGTGTACTTAGCCCGGTGCCTCCAGTTCCGGCACCACGCACCAGGCCTACAGTGCGCCTCATCCGGCCAGAGCTGCCCGTCTGCCAAGCGCCATCTGAGCCATCCGTCTGCCCAGTGCCATCTGAGCCATCCGTCTACCCAGCGCCATCTGAGCCATCCGTCTGCCCAGTGCCATCTGAGCCATCCGTCTACCCAGCGCCATCTGAGCCATCCGTCTGCCCAGTGCCATCTGAGCCATCCGTCTGCCCAGTGCCATCTGAGCCATCCGTCTACCCAGCGCCATCTGAGCCATCCGTCTGCACAGCGCCATCTGAGCCATCCGTCTGTCCCGAGCCGTCAGAGCCGTTCGTCAGTCAGGAGCCGCTAGAGCCATTCGTCAGTCAGGATCTGCCAGAGCCGCCAACCAGACAGGATCTGCCAGAGCCGCCAGTCAGCCAGGATCTGCCAGAGCCGCCAACCAGACAGGATCTGCCAGAGCCGCCAGTCAGCCAGGGTCTGCCAGAGCCGCCAGTCAGCCAGGATCTGCCAGAGCCGCCAGTCAGCCAGGATCTGCCAGAGCCGCCAGTCAGCCAGGATCTGCCAGAGCCGCCAGTCAGCCAGGATCTGCCAGAGCCGCCAGTCAGCCAGGATCTGCCAGAGCCGTCAGCGAGCCATGAGCAGCCAGAGCCGTCAGCGAGCCATGAGCAGCCAGAGCCGTCAGCGAGCCATGAGCAGCCAGAGCCGTCAGCGAGCCATGAGCAGCCAGAGCCGTCAGCCAGTCCGGAGCTGCCCCTCAGTCCGGAGCTGCCGTCCTTCAGTCCGGAGCTGTCCCTTAGTCCGGAGCTGCCCCTCAGTCCGGAGCTGCCGTCCTTCAGTCCGGAGCTGCCGTCCTTCAGTCCGGAGCTGCCGTCCTTCAGTCCGGAGCTGCCTTCCTTCAGTCCGGAGCTGCAGTCCCTCAGTCCGGAGCTGCAGTCCCTCATCCTGGTGCTGCCCCTTATTCCGGTGCTGCCCCTTATTCCGGTGCTGCCCCTTATCCCGGTGCTGCCCCTTATCCCGGTGCTGCCCCTTATCCCGGTGCTGCCCCTTATCCCGGTGCTGCCCCTTATCCCGGTGCTGCCCCTTATCCCGGTGCTGGCCCTTATCTCGGTGTTGCCCCTTAAATTAGGTGGGTTTAATAGGAGGGTGGTCATTGGGAGGGGGATACGGAAGCTGGGATTGACTATGGTGGGGTGGGGACCACGCCCAGAGCCTGAGCCACCACCGTGGTCAGATGCCCACCCAGACCCTCCCCTAGACTTTTGGTGGTGCATCCGGAGTGCGCACCTTGAGGGGGGGGGGTTATGTCACGTTCCTGACCTGTTTTCTGTTGTTTTTGTATGTGTTTAGTCGGTCAGGGCGTGAGTTGGGGTGGGCATTCTATGTTATGTGTATCTATGTTGGTTAATGGGTTACCTGATATGGTTCTCAATTAGAGGCAGGTGTATTCATTTCCTCTGATTGAGAACCATATTAAGGTAGGATGTTCTCACGGTTTGTTTGTGGGTGATTGTCTTCCGTGTCTGTGTTTGTCGCGCCACACGGGACTGTTTCGGTTTGTGTAGTCTATTCCTGTTCTGCGTGTTTATGTAAGTTTTTCCAGTTCAGGTCTGTCTACGTCGTTTTGTTATTTTGTTTATCAAGTGTAGTTCGTTTTCGTCTTGTTTAATAAATTCATCATGTCTTCATTACCCGTTGCGTCTTGGTCCAATCTCTCTCCTCAAGACGATCGTTACAATGGCAGGTAAAGACATTCTCAGCTAAGCCAGTTAAGTCTCGATGTACTGTACGTAACCAGGTCTAGGTTGAAATACTATTTATTTATTATGCATGCTTAATTTCACTGGTGTGTAGTACCTTGATGGGTAAGGTTTACACCTTTTAGGATTATTCAATTTGTTTTAATGCACTGAGCAAGTTAACTCAATTGTAACAACAATGGGGGAACACATTTAATAAACCACAAAGTTTACCAGGTCTTTGTCCAAAATTACTCTATGATTACTGTAGTATTATTATGAAAATATGTTGAAAAAAATTGTTGTGGAATTGTGTGTTGATTTTCATAGCTGCGTTATAAATACAAAGTTACAATTTACATCATGCTTCCATAACCTTATGGTCATTTTTATGCTTATCTACTGGACTAAAGTATATCCCAGGCTCACACAGTCTTATAGTACAAAGTCAACTGTGCGTCCCAATTGACACCCTACTACCTACATAGTACAGGACTTTTGACCAGAGCCCTATGGGCCCTGGTCAAAAGTAGTTCACATTGAAGGGAATAGGGTGCCATTTGGGACACACCCAACCAGTTTTACAGAGCCTCTGTTCCATTCCCTCATCACTATGTTTATATCTCTCTCTACTGTCAGATTCTGCTTGTCTGAATGTAATCTGGCCCTGTGAAGCCTTCTGTGAATAGCTAGCCTTCTGTTCAGACTATTCACTTCGCTCCACAAAACTCAAATGGACTGACTAATTGTTTATTTTATTCTTGGGTAGATGGGCAGGTAGATAAATGCTAATTTCAATGGATGATTAGCTGGATGGGTAGCTGATTCATTTATTGATTCTGATGGGCTGTCATGTTTGGTTTGTACAGGTGTTGGATTCATTTAACTCTCCAATTTACAAACACTAAAATGTGCTTGGTCCGTTTATTACACATACATATACAGACAGCGATGATTGTACTCTCGCTCTCTCTCTCTCCTCCTTTTCATCTCTCTTCCTCTCCACCCCTCTCTCTTCCTCGCCATCCCTCTCTCTTGCTCTCTCCCTTTTTGTTAAACCTTGTCAGACAACTGCTATGGACAACTGCTTTGTGTGATGTCACCTGCAATTGCAAGCAACATAGTGTACAAAGTGCCCTGGCCCCTGTGTTTGTGTGTCAGGCCAGTCTCACAAGCAGGTAGACAACAGGTCTACATGTCCGTTCCTTATTTCTCTGCCCTAATATAGAGGAAGTAAGGTTAGGTTGGGGTTGCAGAGGGTGCTTGCTCACAAGGCAGAGCCACAGCAGCCCCTGCAGGTGGATTTGGGAACTACAGCTCAGCCAGCAGCCCGGAGTACTTACAATGGGATGGGTTAATGTAGATAGGCAAAGACACATACAGTACATACATACACGCACACATGGACAATAGCACACTCCATTATCTCCTAGGTAGTTGAAATGCTGCCCTGTGCACCAGGTTTCGTAACAGAGGGGGGCTGAAGCTCCATTCGGAGGTGTGGTCTGTTTTGAAAGGCCCAGTGCGGGCATAGAAGGCTGTGCCATATGGCCTTAGCCCATCGCTTTAGCTCACTGTCTGCAGAGAAAAATGGGGGATCAAATTCTCTCAGCTTCTGTCTGTCCCTTTCTCCATCCCGTCCTTCCAATTCACCCCCTCCCCCTCTCTTGCACTCATTCACCCCCCTCTCTCTCTCATTTGCACTCAATCCCCATATCTCTCCATAGCACAGTTGCCTATGTGTCTCTGCTACGTCCTCCTTCATGTCTTTTCCTCTCCATCCTCCAGGTTTCTGTCTGTCACTCTGATTCCTCCTACCCACATTGCCTGTTTATCCCCCTGCATGCCTTCTTTCTCTCTCCTCTCTTCCTCTCCTCCTCCTCTCCACCATCCTCCATTATCGAAAAGGATGAGAGACACACTGGGCAACTGAGAACCGTGAGACATCAAGGCTCAACGGCATCTTTGTGCCTGCATAGATGTGCTCCGAGACGGGGGGGCTGAATTCACACCTCCCTTAGAGATGGATGTTTAAATCCCTTTCACTTCCCTTAGGGGAGAAAAAGATAGGGAGAAGATCATACTAAGAGAGGGTTTATAGAGAAACAGGCACACTCCAAGACGCCCGCAGGGTCCTGCCAGGCATCTTTCCCTCAGTTGCATCATGTCTGGCAAAATACATTCCTGGTGTTAAAAAACACTGAGCCAGATGGAGAGAGGGAGAGGAGGATAAAAACATACAGTATAAGCCACCCAGGTCCTCTCTGTAGAATTGGCCCTCCTTTCTTTCTCTTGAGAAGGGGGAGAGAGGGAGAGTTCTTCCCTCTGTCCTTGAGCTATCAAGTTCTTTCATCCCTTCTCTTTTTTCACCGTTTCTTTCTTGTTCCTGTCTCTCATTTCTTCCCGGTATCCCTCTCTTTCTCCAACCCAGTGTTTCTTTCCTCTCCTCTCTCCTTCACTTTTCCTCACCCTCCTCTGTCTATCCTCCTTTCCCCCCCTCTCCATTGCTTTCTATCTCGAACTGTCCTTTTCTCTACCCCCTTCTCCACCTTACTCCTCACGCTCCCTCTCTATCTTCCTTTTTTCCCTCCCTCTGGCTTTCTATCTCCAACTCTCTTCTTTCCTCTACTCCTGGCTCACTCACTCTCTTTCTCCATCCCTATCTCTCTCTCTCTCTCTCTCTCTCTCTTTGATCAGGAGCCAACCCTCTGTCTCTTCCTCCCTCCCTGCATTATGCCACCCTCCCTTACTCTCTCAGCCAGTTAAAAATGTTGCCGCTCTGTAGCCCTGCATCGCTTTCAGGCTCCAGAATCGATGGCATGGATATTTTTGTACTGCTCCTGGCAGTCGACAGACTGTATGTGTGGGTATGTTTTCAAGTTTTGTTAGTCGTATGTACAGGATACACATGGAATACACAGTCCAACAAAATTCTTACTTGCAGGTTCTTTTGACAATGCAACAACAATAAGAAATAATACAAAGATAAAGTAAATGGCTCAGTAGTATAGAAGAATAGAATAAACATGTTAGCATAAGTATATTCAGAACAGCCTCAATTTGGCAGGACACTCTGCAAGGTGTCGAAAGCATTCCACAGGGATGCTGGCCCATGTTGACTCCAATGCTTCCCACAGTTGTTTCATGTTGGCTGGATGTCCTTTGGGTGGTGGACCATTCTTGATACACACAGGAAACGGTTGAACCTGAAAAACCCAGCAGCGTTGCAGTTCTTGACACACTCAAACCGGTGCATGCCGAATTTCTTACGCCGCCTTAGGAAGTATATGCTCTGTTGCGCCCTCTGACAAGAGTGATGGTGTTGTTGGTCCATGTCAAGTCCCCAGTGACGTGGATGTTGAGGAACTTAAAACTGCTGACCCTCTCTACTGCAGTCCTGTTGATGTAGATGTTTGAGTTTGTGCATGTGTGTATGTGTTTGTGCGCACGTGCGTGTTTGTATGCGTTAGCGTGTGTGTATGTTTGCATTGTTCTGCTGGAGTGTGAACAGATGAAATGACAGCCTACTGTGTGGTTTGCCATCCTGTAGACCTGCACACATTATAGTTAATCTATCAGGGGCCTGTATTAGCCAGTTTGTCTCCTGTGGGACCCAAACTGTGGGCCCAAGTTGCCCTTGTGATATCACATGTGGCAGTGACAAATTGTTTCATGGTTTGCTTTTTCAGACATTTTTAGCGTATGTGCTACAAGTCTTTACAGTATTTGCAGTGGCTTGTTGTTTAGAACAGTTTAAAGTGGAATCAAAATGCAAATAGATATATTTATCCTATTGTATATACATTAGCCTACAGAGATTACATGGGTATACACTGCCATTCAAAAGTCGGGGGTCACTTAGAAATGTCTTTGTTTTTAAAGAAAAGCAAAAAAAATCCATTAAAATGACATCAAATTGATCATAAATACAGTGTAGAGTTGTTAATGTTGTAAATGACTATTGTAGCTGTAAACGGCAGATTCTTCTAAGGAATATCTACATAGGCATACAGAGGCCCATTATCAGCAACCATCACTCCTGTGTTCCAATGTCACGTTGTGTTAGCTAATCCAAGTTGATCATTTTAAAAGGCTAATTGATCATTAGAAAACCCTTTTGCAATTATGTTAGCACAGCTGAAAACTGTTGTCCTGATGAAAGAAGCAATAAAACTGGCTTTCTTTAGACTAGTTGAGTATCTGGAGCATTAGCATTTGTGGGTTCGATTACAGGCTCAAAATGGCCAGAAACAAAGAACTTTCTTCTGAAACTTGTCAGTCTATTCTTGTTCTGAGAAATGAAGGCTATTCCATGCGATAAATTGCTAAGAAACTGAAGATCTCGTACAACACTGTGTACTACTCCCTTTACAGAACAGTAAAAACTGGCTCTAACCAGAATAGAAAGAGGAGTGGGAGGCCCCACTGCACAACTGAGCAAGAGGACAAGTACATTTGAGTGTCTAGTTTGAGAAACAGACGCCTCACAAGTCTTCAACTGGTAGCTTCATTAAATAGTTCCCGCAAAACAGAAAAGTAATAGGAAATCAAATCAAATCAAATTGTATTGGTCACATACACATATTTAGCAGATATTATTGCAGGTGTAACGAAATGCTTGTGTTCATAGCTCCAGTGCAGTAGTATCTAACAATTCAAAACAATATACACAAATCTCAAGGTAAATAATGGAATTAAGAAATATATACATATTAGGATGAGCAATGTCAGAGTGGCATTGACTAGAAATACAGTAGAATACAGTATATACTGTACATATGAAATGAGTAACAGTATGTACACATTATTAAAGTTACCAGTGTTCCATTATTAAAGTGGCCAGTGATTCCATGTCTATGTGCATAGGGCAGCAGCCTCTAAGGTGCAGGGTTGAGTAACCGGGTGGTAGCCGGCTAGTGACAGGGACTAAGTTCAGGGCAGGGTACTGGGTGGAGGCCGGCTATTGATGACTATTTAACAGCCTGATGGCCTTGAGATAGAAGCTGTTTTTCAGTCGCTCTGTCCCAGCTTTGATGCACCTGTACTGACCTCGCCTTCTGTGGCTCAGGTGGTTAATATTTTTTTGGCCTTCCTGTGACATCGGGTGCTGTAGATTACCTGGAGGGCAGGCA
This sequence comes from Salvelinus alpinus, assembly GCF_045679555.1. Classification (NCBI taxonomy): domain Eukaryota; kingdom Metazoa; phylum Chordata; class Actinopteri; order Salmoniformes; family Salmonidae; genus Salvelinus; species Salvelinus alpinus. The sequence continues at coordinate 48,112,765 of NC_092105.1, read as the reverse complement.
GTGTGCCCCCAGTGATGCGTTGGGCAGACCGCACCACCCTCTGGAGAGTCCTGCGGTTGTGGGCAGTGCAGTTGCCTTTACCAGACGGTGATTCAGCCCGACAGGATGCTCTCAATGGTGCATCTGTAAAGGTTTGTGAGGGTCAAGACAAATTTCTTCAGCGTGCTAAGGTTGAAGATGCACTGTCTGTGTGGGTGGACCATTTCAGATTGTCAGTGATGTGTAGGCAGAGGAACTTGAAAGCTTTTTCCTTCTCCACTGCGGTCCCGTCGATGTGGATAGGGGCGTGTTCTCTCTCTGCTGTCTCCTGAAGTCCACAATCAGCTCCTTCATTTTGTTGACGTTGAGGGCGTGGTTATTTCTAAAATGTCTAAAAACCCGTTTTCGCTTTGTCATTATGGAGTATCGTGTCTAGATTGATGAGTTAAAAAGAAAATCTATTTTAGAATGAGGCTGTAACATAACCAAATGTGGAAAAAGTCAAGGGGTCTGAATACTTTCTGAAGGCACTGTATCTGCACATGTTTGTTTGTGCACACACACACCGAAAGCCAGGGAGAATTATTGCCACCTGCAATGCCAGCCACTCAGCCATTATTCAAGGCACAATAGAGTCCAGTGAAAGGGACTTTTCTAAATTGTGGTCACACATGCCTGCCTACAAGGGCTACATAAGTTAAGTGCCTCACTTGAGTACTAATGTTAGATTTGAAGCAAACACTCTCTGTAAAAGTGTCTGACGGAAGTAGCTAGAAAGGTTGGAATATTGTTTGAAGGCACTACCCTCTCCTTAAGTCCGTTATCAAACTTTAAAGCCAAACTGTATTCATCCACAATACTTCAGTTCATCAAAGTTACTATTGTACTACGCAAATCAAGCTTTGTTAGAGAAAGAAAGTTATATCCTTTTCTCAACAATTGTCAAGCTGTACTGTGCTGGCCTGGTTATCCGTTGTTATGACTCTCCTGTGAGGATACGAAGGATCAGGTTACAGTGAGTACGCTCTACAACACCCTCTCCCGCAGAGGGGGAGAGGGGTGAAGTTGGCCGTTTTATGACGGTCGTAAATACCTTGTAGAAACTCTGCCTTTGGGCTCTGCAGGATTGAGGGGGAAGAAACCTTTTGTTACAAGGAGATTACTCCCGCCATAACTACAACATCAAAAGGCTGGATAATGAAACAATATTTCTGTAATCCAAACATTGGGAATGGTTCGTGGGTATTTAAAGAATAACCATGTCCAAAAGTTGTTGTTTTGTGATATCATGAAGGACGGTATAACTAAATAACTGTACATCTGCAAATGTATACGTCCCAGTTATCAGATTCACATCTAAATGGTGTGGAACTTAAATGTTTAAATATGAACTATTTATGATGTACATAGGGCAGCAGCCTCTAAGGTGCAGGGTTGAGTAACCGGGTGGTAGCCAGCTAGTGACATGGACTTCTAAATGAGAGAATTGTTTTTCATATAAAGTCTTAACCAGTCAGTGACCACACCCTCGTGAGCATTGACATTATGTCGGCGTCATAGAACGCCCCTTTTGCCAGAGTGCATAAAACCCCTTGTGAAGAACTAACATATCAGACCAAGTAGGCAGATGGTGTTGAACCTGACGTCACAAATGGTTAGATTCTACGAGACCAGAAAAACGTGGAGCGTGGATGCACGTTGAAATGGTAGGAATTGAAATCTCTAGAGACCAGTACATTGCCGGTTTGCTACGGGCGTGTAAAATGGTTCTAGCTCTACATTAGACCGGAGGTTACATGCGGCGCGAGCTGACTACATCACAAATGGTCAGGAACTCTCAACGAGTGAAGAAGATAAAGACTACACATTCACCGTCTGCAGCTGTATATGTAAAATAGTCTAGGAAACTCAACCGAAGATGAGAAAAGAAGAACATTTCCCTATCGAACCAACATTGGTACGTCTGGAAGATCCGTCTAACAGACACTCCGAGACCAACCTACTACAACTACAAAGGACATGGTGACCTCTGGTGGACAACCAGAGACTTACACAACCAGAGACTTTCTGTCAAATTACTCTCCGTAGATGAATCGAGTGTTTTCAACAGAGGGACAGCAAAGGCATACACACGTAAATATGTACATTACAATTATTTCAAATGAGCGGACATTCATGTGCCAAGTATTCACATTTCCATGAGCATAGTTATCAGCTGTATGTACGACAGTGGAATTCCTTTGTCTCTCCCTTTCCCTCTCTTTTGAATCCACCATTTTGTGTAACAAGCCATCATATCAGGTTAGTCCACTAGGGACTTTTCATTGCATTATGTAGTAATCAATGTGTATTCTATCCTGTTTGTATGTTTATGCAATTCTGTGTGATTAGTTAGAAAATAAATAATTAAGCCAATTTGTGTATTGCTGATTCATCATGGAGACTAGGGTTCGTGCAGATTTATAGGACATTACGATGTTCAGAATGAGACTGAGATATGAGTTAATAAAAATGAATAGGTGACTGCTATGAAATCGATATATTTTGATATTCTTTCGGGAAACGGTAACTCATTAAACAAACGTTTCCCGTGGTGCAACAGGTTACTGAGTTAATTGTTACAGGATGAATTTAATCACGTAATAAAAACAGTTAATTATTCAATAAATAGAATGTCATTACATTAATGATAGTCACGACACGATCTACCACAATTGCTGGAACCGTGCTGGAAACAATCATGTGAGAAGAACATATCCAAGCCAGTACAGTATGGTTTGGTCAGCACAATAGTGTGAAAAGTTGGATTGTCTCACGATTCCTTTATTCAAGATAAGAACATGCATGTTGATGTAGTCTAGCGCTTAGCAAGGGCCATGTTCATTAGGGAATCCAACAGGAAATGTTTTAAAACATTTTACAGTGGCAAATGGAAATTAGTGTTTTTATTGGGCATATCCATGTAGTCCCTCCCTGTTTGTCAGTTTTGTTCTGATTGGTGCCTGAACAAGACCATAGTGAATCTGTTGGCAAAATGTTCCTGTAGGTGTCCTGGAGGGCAGGCGGTGTGCCCCCGGTGATGCGTTGGGTAGACCGCACCACGCTCTGGAGAGACCTGTAGTTGCAGGAGGTGCAGTTGCCTTTACCAGGCGGTGATATAGTCCGACAGGATTCTCTCAATGGTGCATCTGTTAAAGTTTATTAGGGTCTTAGGGGCCAAGCCAGATTTCTTCATCCTCCTAATATTGAAGAGGCGCTGTTGAGCCTTCTCCACCACACTGTCTGTGTGGGTGGACTATTTCAGATTGTCAGTGATGTGTACGCAGAGGAACTTGAAGCTTTTCACCTTCTCCACTGCGGTCCCATTGATGTGGATGGGGGCGTGCTCTCTCTGCTGTCTCCTGAAGTCCACGATCAGCTCATTCATTTTTGGTGACGTTGAGGGAGAGGTTATTTTCCTGGAACCACTCCGTCAGAGCCCTCACCTCCTCCATGTAGGCTGTCTCATTATTGTCAAGGAAATGTATAAACCTTCTAGACGATTACGTGAAACCCAGAATGCATTGTATGTCAACAAACATGGCTCCACACACATATCAATCAATTTTATTTTATATAGCCCTTCGTACATCAGCTAATATCTCGAAGTGCTGTACAGACACCCAGCCTAAAACCCCAAACAGCTAGTAATGCAGGTGTAGAAGCACATAGCTGGAATTAGATTAGCTCATCATAATCAGTACAACCTTCAAAAAAGTATTTTACACACATAATATGTGCCCATTATAATCTATTCCTCGTTGGTGTTGATTTCAGCCTGTCCATTTGGTGATGGTATATCCCTCATTAAATACATTGGACATGTACACTGTCCAGACAGTTCTTTGATGGTTCAAACGCCGGTATTTTTTGCAGGCTCCGTGTGTCTGTAAGCACCACACTGTGTCACTCCATCCTGGCTGTGTGTGTGTGTTTTTTCTTGTACATCGAATGAGAGAACTGACTGATTTACAGTTCATGAGGGTTTGATTAATCACATATGACATTTTGGAAAGATGTGACCTTTTTAACCCTTCGAAACAGCCCCAATGACTCCAATTGAAAGCACTTCCTGTTGTCACAGGAAGCTGAAAGTAAACACATATCCTCATTGGAGCAGTCTTTTACAGAATCCTGAGGTTAGTCTTTACGTTAAGAACTGACTGATTTACAGAGGGTTGAATGCAGTGTTTTTCAGTAACTAGGTTGTGAAATCAAAACCACTTTTAGGTTCAATTTAATGCCGCTGTCACCCAAAAGCACCTCAAATTTAGGTCAGGCTTCATTTTGGGAGTACTTTTTTGCACGGTCGCTGCGGTCAGACCGCGCGAGCTAGGTCAAGTGGGGCATCTCGTTGAACTCGGCACGGCCTAGAGACTATGGTGATTCCATTTGTTTCCCTTTCTGTGATGATTTAAGCCTGCACATTTCTCGATTTCAGCCCTATTTGATGGTAAAGTTCATACTTCCCCTTTAGGATATGAAGAGGACCATTCAATCTTTTCATGTTGATATCTGTAGAGGTACAGGTGACCTTGAACACATGGCAAAAATAATTTAGAAAATTGCCTGCACAGAAGCAGAGTTAGAGCATAACCTGTAAACCCATGTTATCGTTAGGGAGAAACTTGGATGTGTCACACTAAATGAACCGGCGCACGCAGCTAGAATAACTCTGTGGCTTATCCACCCCAACCTGCCCCCTGAAGTGCCCATCGAAAACAGTGTGTCTCTCTGTGACCTAGAGGCCGCAATACGTCCATAGCATCATTAAATCACTACTAGTCATTCTTCATTCCGAGGCTACTATTTGCATGGTCGGTACAGTCAGACCGAGCGAGCTACCGTCAAGTGGAGGATCTCCTTGAACTCGGCACGGCCTAGAGACTACGGTGATGCCATTTGCCAACACTTTTAATGTTGATTTCAGCATGTACATTTTCTGTAGGTTCATCACTGTTTAAACTTATTGGAAATATACCTGAGTTGTAGTCAATGAACAGCATTCTTCAATACTGTAGGTATTCCTCTTGTCCAGATGGGATGGGGCAGTGTGCAGTGTGATTGTATTGTATGTGGCGGTATGCAAATTGAAGTGGGTCAAGGGTGTCAGGTAAGGTGGAGGGGATATGATCCTTAACTAGCCTCTCAATGAACTTCATGATGACAGAAGTGAGTGCTATGGGGCGATAGTCATTTAGTTCAATCAAATGTATTTATAAAGCCCTTTTTACATCAGCCGATGTCACAAAGTGCTGTACAGAAACCTAGCTTAAAACCCCAAACAGCAAGCATTGCAGATGTAGAAGCACGGTGGCTAGGAAAACCTCCCTAGCAAGGCCGGAGCCTTGGAAAAAACATAGAGGAACCAGGCTCTGAGGGGTGGCCAGTCCCCTTCTGGCTGTGCCGGGTGGAGATTATAACAGAATATGGCCAAGATGTTCAAACGTTCATAGATGACGAGCAGGGTAAGATAATAATAATCACAGGGGTTGTAGAGGGTGCAACAGGTCAGCACCTCATGAGTAAATGTCAGTTGGCTTTGCATAGCTGATCATTCAGGTTAGAGACAGCAGGTGCGGTAGAGAGAGAGTCCAAAATAGCAGGTCCGGGACAAGGTAGCACGTCCAGTGAACAGGTCAGGTTTCCATAGCCGCAGGCAGAACAGTTGGAACTGGAGTAGCAGCATGACCAGGTGGACTGGGGACAGCAAGGAGTCATCAGGCCAGGTAGTCCTGAGGCATGGTCCTGGTGCTCAGATCCTCCAAGACAAGAGAAAGAGTGAAGGAGAATTAGAGGGAGCATACTTAAATTCACACAGGACACCAGCTAGACAGGAGAAATACTCCAAATATAACAGACTGACCCTAGCCCCCCGTCACAAACTATTGCAGCATAAATACTGAAGGCTGAGGCAGGAGGGGTCGGGAGACACAGGATATAACCCCACCCAGCCCCCACACCACTAGAGGGATATCTTCAACCACCAATCTACTACCTTGAGACAAGGACGAGTATAGCCCACGAAGATCTCCCCCACGGCACAAACCCGAGGGGGGCGCCAACCCGGACAGGAAGATCACGTCAGTGACTCAACCCACTCAAGTGAAGCACCCCTCCTAGGGACGGCATGGAAGAGCACCAGAAAGCCAGTGACTCAGCCTCCGTAATAGGGTTAGAGGCAGAGAATCCCAGTGGAGAGAGGGGAACCGTCCAGGCAGAGACAGCAAGGGTGGTTAGTCTCTCCTGTGCCTTTACGTTCACACCCCTGGGCCAGACTACACTCAATCATAGGAGTCTTCAATAAAGACTTAAAGGTCGATACTGAGTCTGCGTCTCTCAAATGGATAGGCAGACCATTCCATAAAAATGGAGCTCTATAGGAGAAAGCCTTGCCTCCAGCTTTTTGCTTAGAAATTCTAGGGACAGTAAGGAGGCCTGCGTCTTGTGACCGTAGCATACGTGTAGTTATGTACGGCAGGACCAAATCGGAAAGATAAGTAGGAGCAAGCCAATATGCTTTGTAGGTTAGCAGTAAAACCTTGAAATCAGCCCTAGCCTTAACAGGAAGCAAGTGTACAGAGGCTAGCACTGGAGTAATATGATCATTTTGGGTTCTAGTCAAGATTCTAGCAGCCGTGTTCAGTTACCTTTTACTTTCTCTGGATTCAGGAACAATGGTGGACATCTTGAAACAAGTGGGGACAGCAGACTGGGATAGGGAGAGATAGAATATGTCTGTAAACTCTCCAAATGAAATCAACAAAGCACTATCAAAAGTAACACAGTACCTAGCATCTATCAACCTTGTACTGCTGCCCTCCTTTTTACCAGCACGCCCTGCCCCAATGGTCCAACCCTGGAAAATCTACAGAAAGCTGCAGAAGGTGAAAACCTGTAAGGCAGAGGGCCCAGAGGATATCCCATGCAGACTAATAAAGGAGTCTGCATATGAATTGAGCGGACCACTGGCTGATAATCTTGGCCTGTCTCTATGACAAGGCATTGTTCCTGATGAATGGAAAGAAGATAGTGGGCCCTTTACCATAAACCAAACCACCCTCCATCAGTGAAATATGGCCTCTCTCATTAACCTCTCTCCTGAGCAAAGCAGCTGAGAGCTTTATCATTGAATGGGCTCTTAGCGATATCCTACCCCAAATTAATACTCAACAGTATGGATGTCTGGTTGGTGGTTGACCACCTACTTCAGCAAAGCCTTCTAACGTGTCTGCCACAACCTTGCTATCAACAGGATGTTAGACCTCCGGCTTCGATCATCCCTTGCCGTATGGATAGACAACCTTCTCTCTAAGGCTGCCTTTATACAGGCAGCAAATTCTGATATGTTTCCACTAATTGGTCTTTTGACCAATCACATCAGATATTTTTCAGAGCTGATCTGATTGGTCAAAGACCAATTAGTGAGAAATATATCAGAATTGGTCTGCCTGTCTAAATGCAGCCAAATAGACACTAGGTTGTGAGGTATCATGGTGTGCTGTCGACCACGGTGTCAGTATATTTTGTGGCCTACCTCAAGGAACTCTGCTTGGCCTGCTGATTTTTATTGCATATGTAACAATGTTTCTTCCGTCCCTCTCCTCGCTCCAACCAGGCATCATCTGAACACATCAACAACTGCCTCCCACAAAGCATTGTTACCTATCAACTACTTCAAGATTACCTAACAACTACTTCAAGGTCTCAGAGCGAGTGACTTCACAGGCTGAAACGCTACTAGCATGCACCACTAACTAGCTGGCCATTTCACACTGGTTATTCTCACCCCCTTTGATCTCCTCAATCTCGGCAGCAACCGGGCAGAGCACAACTGAGTCATCCAGGTCATGGCACCATCCCTCTCCTTGCCCTGGGCTCGAAACAGAGACCCTCTGAACACAAACAACTGCCTCTCACGAAGAATCGTTACCTATTGCTCCACAAAAGCCACTGCTCTTGCAGAGCAAGGGAAACAACTACTTCAAGGTCTTCGAGCGAGTGACATCACCAATTGAAACGCTACTAGCGCGCACTGCTAACTAGCTAGCCATTTCACACAGGTGACACATATCAACAGTGTAGCCAGGCTAACTGCAGTCAAACAATGGAAGCTTGTGGATCACTTTCCACCATCCAAGAAGACCTGGTTGACCTAGAGAGGTGGTCGGTGGGGAGCCATATGGTTTGCACCCTAAAAAGTACAAAGTGCTCCACCCGTACTACCCCGCCTGTCTATTAACTTCTCTGGGATATGTTGGACGGTAGCGTCCCACTTGGACAAATGCCAGAAAAAATGTAGTGCGCCAAATTCAAATATATTACTATAAAAATCAATCTTTCATGAAATCACACATGAAAGACACCAAATTAAAGCTACACATGTTGTGAATTCAGCCAACATGTCTGATTTCAAAAAGGATTTATGGCGAAAGCACACCAAACGATTATGTTAGCTCAGTACATAGCCCCAGAAAAACACAGCCATTTTCCCAGCAAAAGATAGTAGTCACAAAAAGCAGAAATAGAGATAAAATGAATCACTACCCTTTGATGATCTTCATCAGATGACACTCATAGGACATCATGTTACACAATACATTTATGTTTTGTTCGATAATGTGCATATTTATATCCACAAATCTCGGTTTACTTTGGTGCCATGTTCAGAAATGCCTCCAAAATATCAATTGCAGAGAGCCACGTCAAATAACAGAAATACTCATCATAAACTTTGATGAAAGATACATGTTTTACATATAATTAAAGATACACTTGTTCTTAATGCAACCGCTGTGTCAGATTATAAAAAAACTTTACGTAAAAAGCACACCATGCAATAATTTGAGACGGCGCTCAAAAATAACAACATTTCTCCGCCATGTTGGAGTCAACAGAAATACGAAATTACATCATAAATATTCCCTTACCTTTGATCATCTTCATCAGAATGCACTCCCAGGAATCCTAGTTCCACAATAAATCGTTGTTTAATTCGATAATGTCCATTACTTATGTCTAAATAGCTTTTTTTGCTAGCGCGTTTAGTACACATATCCAGACGCTTGTGCAAGTACCGCATAACATCGGACGAAAACTTCAAAAAGTTATATAACAGGTCGAATAAACTGGTCAAACTAAGTAGAGAATCAATCTTCAGGATGTTATCATATATATCCAAAAACATTCCAACCGGAGCATTCCTTCATGTCTGTAGAATTAATGGAACGCAAGGCGATATCATGTGGAAACCGCGTGACCAAGAACTGGCATTCTGCCAGACCAATGACTGAAACACCTCCCATCCGGCCCCACATCACACTAGAGGCTTCATTCTACGTTCTACAGACTGTTGACATCTAGTGGAAGGCATAGGAAGTGCAAACAGATCCATATCTTACAGGGAAGTTGAACATTGACCAGTCTCAGAATTCTCACTTCCTGTTTGGATTTTTTCTCAGGTTTTTGCCTGCCATATGAGTTCTGTTATACTCACAGACATCATTCAAACAGCTTTAGAAACTTCAGAGTGTTTTATATGCAAGAGTAATAATAATATGCATATATTAGCATCTGGGACAGAGTAGGAGGCAGGTCACTATGGACACGCAATTCATCCAAAAGTGAAAATGCTATATCAAAGAAGTTAACAACACAGAACTCCAGAAAGTTGAGGTATCAAGATCAAAGGAAATCTAAAATAGTCGACACAGGAGAGAACGTCTGTTCCTCCTCCGATGCCTGAAGTACTTCCACATCCATAAGAAGGACCTGGTAAGAGTATTTCCAACCTACATCCAACCAGTGGTGAAATATGCTGCCCCAGTGTGGCATGCAGGGCTAATCAAGAGACAATCCGATACCATCTAGACTGTCCAAAGAAAAGCAGTTCGTATCATAATTGGCACAGACGACACCTCCTACTCAGATGCATGCACCAATCTCGGTCTATCATCACTACACACGCAGAGAAAGCCTTTAAGGATCTTGAGAGACTTCTTTAATCCGATCCTTACCGCCATATGCTCCCACCCCAACAATCGTCTGTGAGCCTATACCAGACCCACTCCTCAACTCAACTGGAACTGATCCACTGCAGGACTGTGCATTTCCATGGCAGGATCATCCCAACCATGGTTATATGATATAATATATATATTCTCTCAGAAAAGCTTGTATGTAATAATTCATACTGTATTATGTGGAGAGGGGAGATGGATTTATCTGACATAGAGATGCATAATGTAGTAATCTGACCATAACCTTTACCTCTGCTCTCTTTCTGCAGTGCAACAATGACTACGTCCCCGTGTGCGGCTCCAACAATGAGAACTACCAGAACGAATGTTATCTACGCAGGGATGCCTGCAAGCAGCAGTCTGAAGTGCTGGTGGTGTCAGAGGGCTCTTGTCCTGTCGGTACGTAGCCTACGTAGCATCTTAAGGATGGACATATGCATCTATGGACCTATGTATACCTACAGTTTACATACACCTTAGCCAAATACATTTAAACTCAGTTTTTCACAATTCCTGACATTTAATCCTAGTAAAAGTTCCCTGTTTTAAGTCAGTTAGGATCACCACTTTATTTTAAGAATGTGAAATGTCAGAATAACAGTAGAGAGAATTATTTACTTCAGCTTTTATTTCTTTCATCACATTCCCAGTGGGTCAGAAGTTTACATACACTCAATTAGTATTTGGGAGCATTGCCTTTAAATTATTTAACTTGAGTCAAATTTGTAGCCTTCCACAAGTTTCCCACAATAAGTTGGGTGAATTTTGGTCATTTACACACACTATTTAGTTCAGTTCTTTGCACCCTTTCATTGTGAGATATTGTTTGTTTTGATACACATTTCTATTCAGAGCTCGGTTTTTTCCCGTATTAGTCCTCCTGTGTACCGTAGTTTTGGCCATCCTCGTTGGTCAGGCAAGTCAGTTAAGAACAAATTCTTATTTACAATGACGGCCCAGGAACAGTGGGTTCAGGGGCAGAACAACAGATTCTTACCTTGTCAGCTCGGGGATTCGATCTAGCAACCTTTCGGTTACTGGCCCAACGCTCTAACCACTATGCTACCTGCCTCTTTTTGCCTAATCCCTGCTTGTACTTTTGCCTATCGTATTTCCTGTCATCAACCTCTTGCCTCATCTCCCGGACTACGTCATTAGCCTCCTCCCTGCCTGTACTGTCCTTTTTGAACCCCTGTGTATGACCTTCTGTCTGGCCATGGACCCAGCTACCTGCCACCTCCTTTGGTCCTTTACAAATAAACACCTGCTGCGCCCTGCACTTGAAACCAGCTCTCTGTCTCCCATCGTATTCATTACAGAATACCTCACCAAAAACGACAGATGGATTCAGCGGAGCTGCAGCTACGTCTAACCCGACAGGAGGAATGAATCGATGAATTCTGCAACCTCATTCGCCAGTCCATTCCTGCTTCACCGATATCAGGTGCCACAGCCTCCTCTCGTTCATCTCCCTCCATATCAAATGCCTAATAAATACGACGGCTCCCCAAGGAAATGTCAAGGATTTCTGTACATACACCATCACCCCACTGACCTCACCTCTGACAAAGACAGGGTGGACTTTGTCATCTCCCTACTCACAGGCAAAGCTCTGGGTCAGAGCAATGTCGGCCGCTCAAAGTTCTGATCTGTCCTCTGAATCCCGTTTCCACGCCCTCTTCAAGGAGGTGTTCGACCATTCAGCTTCAGGTCGTCACACTGGGGACCTGTTATGTGAGCCTCCGACAGGGACGTCCCTTCACCACGGAGTATGCCCTTGAGTTCCGCACCATGGCTGCCGGCAGTGGATGGAGTGAACCTGCGCTCCTTACAGTCCCAATACATCCGGATTGCCCATATCCATTGGCAACCTACTGGTAGACCTCAGACCTATGCATTCGCCCATGGCCTGCAAGTCTTCCACACCCCTCTCTCGTCCACCATGGTCTAATAGCCAAGAACCCATGCAACTCGGCCGCGCCCCTCTCACGCCTGCCGAGAGACATCAGAGGTTACGTGAAAACCTGTGCCTCTATTTTGGAGAGAGTAACCACCTACTCAATAGCTGTCCGATTTGCCCACCACAAAGAGATAACCACAACCACTCTACTTCCGCCCGGGTAGGCATCTCTACATTTTTGAATATTACCAAAAGGCAGTTTGGTATCCCGGCTCTTCTTTCTGCTAATGGGGTCACTCAGTTTGTGGAGGGATTAGTGGACTCTGGTGCCGCAGGTAATTTCATTGACGAACAATTGGCACAACAGTTGAGAGTCAAACTAATCCCTGTTAATCCTCCCCTTAGGATTAATGCGCTGGACGGACAACCTCTCGGGAACTGGTCTTGTGACTCGCATGACCGAAAGTATCAACCTTCAGATTGGCCTCCTTCACTCTGAGGTCATTCAGTTAATGGTGTTGTCTTCGCCTAAAGAACCCCTCATCCTCGGTCACCCCTGGCTAAGCCTTCACGACCCTGACATCTCCAGGCGACAAGGGGAACAGCTGTCAATGGTCTCCCACCTGTTTTAAGAACTGCTTCAATCTACCCTGTCGAGCCACCTCTATAGAAGAATCGGAATCTGGACTTCCAACCCACATCCCACCCTTATATACCCAGTTCCAGAGTGTCTTCAGCAAGAAAAAGGCATCCATTCTGCCCACTCATCGCCCGGAGGACTGCGCGATCGACCTCCTTCCTGGGGCATCGCCCCCTAAGGGTCGGATCTAACCCTTGTCCATCTCAGAGAATGAGACTATGGACACCTATATAGAAGAGGCCCTCGACATGGGATTCATCCGTCCATCCACGTCTCTGGCTGCATACAGTTTCTTCTTTGTGAAAAAAAGGTTGGTAGTCTCAGTCCCTGCATAGATTACCGATCCCCTCAATGACCTTACCATCAAGAATCGCTTCCCTCTTCCTCTGATTCCGGCCACACCAGAACTAGTCTACCGTCTACTCTAAACTGGACCTACGTAGTGCATACAACTTGGTCCGTATCCGAAGTGGGGATGAGTGGAAGACTGCGTTCATCACCGCTAGGGGTCACTACGAATACCTGGTTATGCCTGGTCTCACCAATGCTCCCACAGTCTTCCAATCCTTAATAAATGAAGTTTTCCAGGACATGATCAACCAGTTCCTCATCGTGTACATTGATGATATCTTGATCTACTCTCACTCCATTGCAGAGCACATACAGCATGTGCAACAGGTCCTCCAATGGCTACAGGACCACCATCTTTATGTCAAGGCTGAGAAGAGCCTTGACATAAAGAGCTTTTAGATGCACTATTGTAAAGTGGCTGTTCCACTGGATGTCATAAGGTGAATGCACCAATTTGTAAGTCGCTCTGGATAAGAGCGCCTGCTAAATGACTTAAATGTAAATGTAAGAGTGCCTTTCACGTTACTACGGTAACCTTCCTAGGTTTTGTGTTGACACCAGGAGGGGTCAACATGGACGATTTTCCAACTACTACCGCCGGTTCATCCGAAACTGCAGCAGCACAACTGCTTCTCTTTCAGCTCTCACCAGTAAAAAAACCTGTACCTCCAATGGTTCGCCACCGCCCTTACTGCTTTTGAGACCTTGAAACGCCTCTTTACCTCTGCACCCATCCTTAGGCAGCCAGATCCTACCCTTACTTTTGTTCTGGAGGTTGATGCATCCGAGGTCGGCGTAGGAGCGGTTCTCTCTCAGCGGGTGGAGATACCTCACAAATTACACCCATGTGGTTATTTTCCAAGAAACTGTCACCCGCTGAGAGGAACTATGATGTCGGAAACCGAGAGCTCCTCGCCATTAAGCTGGCTATCGAAGAGTGGTTTCGACATAATCTGCAGGTTTGGGAGAACGCACATTGGCACCTACATCAAGCTTTCCTCTCCCAGAAACTGTTCGCCAACCTACTCCACTCTTCCACCCTGGGCAACGCGTGTGGCTCTCTACCCGGGACATCCAGCTTCATGACACCTGTAAAAAGTTCTGTCTCCGGTTCATTGGTCCCTTCAAATACACACCGCATCAATCCTGTCACCTACAGTCTCCAGTTGCCCCGCCATTACCGGATCTCCTCATCCTTCCATGTGTCCCTTCTCAAGCCTGTGAGGTACAGCCTTCTCCATCCTCCAGTGGTGCGCCTCGGCGGTTTACCGGCTTATTCCGTCCAAACCCTACTTGACTCCAAATGCCTGAGTGGTCGCATCCAATACCTGGTAGATTGGGAGAGGTACTGACCTAAAGAACGGTCCTGGGTCCCCGCCCAGGACATCCTCGATCCAGCCATGATCCTGGCTTTACACCGTAACCGTCCTGACCTCCCAGCTCCACGTCCCTGTGGGAGACCCCCTGCTCAGCTTCCTAGGCCGTCAAGAGCCGCCCGTGGAGGGGGGGTACTGTAACGTCTGCTTCCAACTCACACTCTCAAACACGTTGATCCCCTGAACGCAGCTCACTTTCTAGCCCACTTTCCAGGTCACACTTACAAACACATATATCCCCCGAACGCAGCTCAATCTCCAGATTCCAATCACCTGAATTCTGATTACCTGTTCACACACCTGTATGTCATTTACACTCTCTATTTAGTTCAGTTCTTTGCACCCCATTATTGTGAGGTATTGTTTGTTTTGATACACATTTCTATTCAGTGCTCTGTTTTTTTCCCGTATTAGTCCTCGTGTACTGTAGTTTTGGCCATCCTCACTGACGATGCCTTTTTTCCTATTCCCTGCCTGCACTTTTGCCTATCGGATTTCCTGTCATCAACCTCTTGCCTGATCTCCCGGACTGCATCATTAGCCTTCTCCCTGCCTGTACTGTTGCCTTTTTGGACTACTGTGTATGGCCTGCCCCTGGACCCAGCTACCTGCCTCCTCCTGTGGTCCTTTACAAAATAAACACCTGCTACGCCCTATGCTTGAAACCAGCTCTCTGTCTCCAATCGTATTCATTACAGAAGGAAGTAGCTAGAAAGTTGGAATATTGTTTGAAGGCACTACCCTCTCTTTCAGTCCAATATCAAACTATAAAGCTAAACTGCTTTCATCCACAATACTTTAGTTCATCAGAGTTACTAATGTAGTATGCAAATCAAGCTTTGTTAGAGAAAGAAAGTTGTACCCTTTTCTCACCACTGAGCCAAGCTGAGTCAAACTGTACTGTGCTAGCCTGGTTAACCTCTCTAGGGTATGTGGGACGGTAGCGTCTCACCTCGTCAACAGCCAGTGAAACTGCAGGGCGCCAAATTCAAAACAAAAGAAATCCCATAATTAAAATTCCTCAAACATACATGTATTTTACACCACACTTGTTGGAAATCCAGCCACAGTGTCCGATTTCAAAAAGGCTTTACGATGAAAGCAAACCAAACGATTATGTTAGGTCAGAGCCAAGTCACAGAAAAACACAGCCATTTTTCCAGCCAAAGAGAGGAGTCACAAAAGCAGAAATAGAGATAAAATGAATCACTAACCTTTGATGATCTTCATCAGATGACACTCATAGGACTTCATGTTACACAATACATGTATGTTTTGTTCGGTAAAGTTCATATTTATATCCAAAAATCGCAGTTTACTTTGGCGCGTTATGTTCAGTAGTTCCAAAACATCCGGTGATTTTGCAGAGAGCCACATCAATTTACAGAAATAGTCATCATACATTTTGATGAAAATACAGGTGTTCCACATTAAAATTTAGATCCACTTCTCCTTAATGCAACCGCTATGTCAGATTTTTTTTTTTTACTTTACGGAAAAAGCAAACCATGCAATAATCTGAGTACGGCGCTCAGATGACAAATCAACCCAAAGAGATATCCGCCATGTTGTGCAGTCAACAGAAGTCAGAAATAACATTATAAACATTCACTTACCTTTGATGATCTTCATCAGAATGCACTCCCAGGAATCCCAGTTCCACAATAAATGTTTGTTTAGTTCGATAATGTCCATCATTTATGTCCAAATTCCTCCTTGTTGTTCGCGCGTTCAGTACACAATCTAAACTCACGACGCGCGTGCAAGTCCAGCGGAAAGTACAGATGAAAAGTCCAAAAAGTTCTGTTACAGTCTGTAGAAACATGTCAAACGATGTATAGAATCAATCTTTAGGATGTTTTTAACATAAATCTTCAATAATGTTCCAACCGGAGAATTCCTTTGTCTTCAGAAATGCGATGGAATGCAGCTAACTCTCACATGAACACGCATGGTCAGCTCGTGGCACTCTGGGAGAGACCTTACTCAATCTCCTCTCACTTCACAGTAGAAGCATCAAACAAGGTTCTAAAGACTGTTGACAGCCTTAGGAAGTGCAACATGACCCCATTTCTACTGTATCTTGGATAAGCAAAGAGTTGAAAACCTACAAACCTCAGATTTCCCACTTCCTGGTTGGATTTTTTCTCAGGTTTTTGCCTGCCATATGAGTTATGTTATACTCACAGACATCATTCAAACAGTTTTAGAAACTGTTTTCTATCCAAATCTACTAATAATATGCATATCCTAGGATCTGGGCCTGAGTAGCAGGCAGTTTACTCTGGGCACGCTTTTCATCCGGACGTGAAAATACTGCCCCCTACCCCAAAGAAGTTAAACATCGACCACAGTTTCTGGAACCGTGTGAGGAAATAATACTGTGAGAAGAACATATCCAAGCCAGCACAGTATGGTTTGGTCAGCACAATAGTGTGAAAAGTAGGATTATCCCACGAATCCTTTTTTTTCAAGATAAGAACCTACATGCATGTTGATTTTGTCTAGCACTTAGCATAGGTTATGTCTATTAGGGCATGCAACAGGAAAAATTTTGCAGTGGCAAAGGGACATTTGTGTTTTTAATGGACATGTCCAGGTAGTCCCTCCCTGTTTCAGTCAGTTTTCTTCTGTTTGCTGCCTGAACAAGGCCAAAGTGAATCTGTTTTCAAGGGGAACATGTTGGCTCCACTCAAAGCTCCACTGTTGCGCTAGAGTTGTACACTGGGGGTGTTACTGGGTCAGTTAACCTCACAGCCACCCTGGTCAACTCCACTCAAGGGACCTAAAACACTCATATAGCTCAGCAGTCCACCACACTCATAGGGAACACAGTAGGAATTGGAGCGTGTGTGTGTGTGTGTGGGGGGTGGGGGAGGGGGGGGGGGGGTGAATGGGTGGGGGAGTGTTGCGGGGTTGTGTGTGTGTGTGTGTGTGTTTCTGATTTGTTTCACAAAAGTAACCTTCACTTCGCCTCACTTACATGGAAGCTCTTAACTCTCTGTAAATTGCTTGAATGTTTGTCATTTACTTTGTGTGTGTTTGCATGTATGTATGTATGTATGTACAGTATATCACAAAAGTGAGTACACCCCTCACATTTTTGTAAATATTTGAGTATATCTTTTCATGTGACAACACTGAAGAAATGACACTTTGCTACAATGTAAAGTAGTGAGTGTACAGCTTGTATAACAGTGTAAATGTGATGTCCCCTCAAAATAACTCAACATACCGCTGGCAACAAAAGTGAGTACATCCCTAAGTGAAAATGTCCAAATTTGGCCATAAGTGTCAATATTTTGTGTGGCCACCATCCTTTTCCAGCACTGCCTTAACCCTCTTGGGCATGGAGTTCACCAGAGCTTCACAGGTTGCCACTGGAGTCCTCTTCCACTCCTCCATGACGACATCACGGAGCTGGTGGATGTTAGAGACCTTGCACTCCTCCACCTTCCGTTTGAGGATGCCCCACAGATGCTCAATAGGGTTAAGGTCTGGAGACATGCTTGGCCAGTCCATCACCTTTACCCTCAGCTTCTTTAGCAAGGCAGTGGTTGTCTTGGAGGTGTGTTTGGGGTCGTTATCATGTTGGAATACTGCCCTGCGGCCCAGTCTCCGAAGGGAGGGGATCATGCTCTGCTTCAGTATGTCACAGTACATGTTGGCATTCATGGTTCCCTCAATGAACTGTAGCTCCCCAGTGCCGGCAGCGCTCATGCAGCCCCAGAACATGACACTCCCACCACCATGCTTGACTGTAGGCAAGACACACTTGTCTTTGTACTCCTCACCTGGTTTCCGCCACACACGCTTGACACCATCTGAACCAAATAAGTTTATCTTGGTCTCATCAGACCACAGGACATGGTTCCAGTAATCCATGTCCTTAGTCTGCTTGTCTTCAGCAAACTGTTTGCGGGCTTTCTTGTGCATCATCTTTAGAAGAGGATTCCTTCTGGGACGATAGCCATGCAGACCAATTTGATGCAGTGTACGGCGTATGGTCTGAGCACTGACAGGCTGACCCCCCACCCCTTGAACCTCTGCAGCAATGCTGGCAGCAATCATACGTCTATTTCCCAAAGACAACCTCTGGATATGACGCTGAGCACGTGCACTCAACTTCTTTGGTCGACCATGGCGAGGCCTGTTCTGAGTGGAACCTGTCCAGTTAAACCACTGTATGGTCTTGGCCACCGTGCTGTAGCTCAGTTTCAGGGTCTTGGCAATCTTTTTATAGCCCAGGCCATCTTTATGTAGAGCAACAATTCTTTTTTTCAGATCCTCAGAGAGTTCTTTGCCATGAGGTGCCATGTTGAACTTCCAGTGACCAGTCAGTATGAGGGAGTGTGAGAGCGATGACACCAAATTTAACACATCTGCTCCCCATTCACACCTGAGACCTTGTAACACTAACCAGTCACATGACACCGGGGAGGGAAAATGGCTAATTGGGCCCAATTTGGACATTTTCACTTAGGGGTGTACTCACTTTTGTTGCCAGCGGGTTTAGACATTAATGGCTGTGTGTTGAGTTATTTTGAGGGGGCAGCAAATGTACACTGTTATACAAGCTGCACACTCACTACTTTGCATTGTAGCAAAGTGTCATTTCTTCAGTGTTGTCACACGGAAAGATATACTCAAATATTTACAAAAATGTGAGGGGTGTACTCACTTTTGTGATATACTGTATGTAATTTACTTTGTGTGTGTGTATGTATGTATGTATGTATGTGTGTCCGTGTGTGCATGTGTGTGTGCATCTGCCTGGGTGTCTTTTCTGTGAGAGAGAGCGTGAAATATATATATATTTGTTCATGTCAAACAAGCCTCACAAAACAATAGGAATGTCGTCGCACCCCCGCAGAACGGGCGTGACAGTGATGAGAATAGGCTGACAGCTCACCTCCCTCCGAAAACACCCAGCCCCCGCCTCCCCCTCCGTTATGTACTGGATGTTTACTCTTGGAAGTAGTCTTACAAACAAACAACATCAACAAAGAAGGGAGTAAAACAGTGTCCAGGGCACAAAAAAAAGCTATTCCCCCTCCATCTTGCCTATTCATCCCCCTTTCTCTCCCTCTCTCTTTGTTTTCTTTGTCAGTTCTCCCTCACCCTTTACCTACCTTTCTCTGCGAAACTACACATCAGATAAATAATTGAGGGGACAGCGAATGTGTCCATACATTGCTAGCTCGATTGACATGGGTCGTGCGTTTTAAGAAACCAAAAAAGTTACAATTCACTCAACACCCGCTAGAAAAGGCTTTCATAAACATGTGATGACGTGGTTAAGGTCTGTTAGTGCTGGGCTTGAACCAAAACCTGCACACAGTAACTTTTCAAGGACTGATGATGGTCTTCCCTGTTGAAAACAAACCAATCACAGAATGAATACAAGAATAGGCTGTCAGTCTCACTCCCATTTCAAATCTAATAGTTCCTTTAATGCTAGTAGAAGAGCTGTCACTCAAACCTACATCTGTCTACTCACTCTCTCCAAATGTGATACTATATGTATGTCCAGGCATACCTTAACATCCTCTGATCTGATGGTTCTTACCCCGTCTATTCACACCCAAATTCTCAATGGCTGTCCAGTATCCAGGCATCTCTGTATGTTCTCTGATTGGCTACCCTGTCACCCTGTCTTACAAGTAAACAAGTCTGGTCTTCATCAGAACACTGGCTAATGTGTTCTGTAGCCTACATGTTGACAACACAGCCAGGCTCCTTGTTGTTGTTTACCTCAATATCCATATCCGACAGCCGTGTGACAGCAGGGCTCTGTCCTCCCAGAATCGCCGTGTGACTAGAGCCAAGGCCAAAAGGCCAGAATCGGGGGTTTTCTGTAGCTGTCGAACTGCGAACAGAAGGACACAGAGCCGAGTTGCCAAGTCATGCTACCATGCTACTGGGTACCACTGTGTACTTCAAAAGTACTATTTAAACGAGAGGGTCACATTCGGATGACTCTGTAGAGAGCTTCTGCAAGGAAGAAGACCATGTTAAATGGTTGCTTAAATGTTCCAGTACTGGTTTTCCAATGTTTTTGACTCGCAACACAACAGTCATCGGCCATTTTGCCTTCGAGTTGTATTATATATTTTTTCTTAAGTAAATGTATTGTTTACTTATACTTTTAGAATTGAGGGAAAGAATACGTTTGTTTACATCTGAGCTAAAGATAAGCAGGTATTTACCAAGCTAGCACTAGGCAGTGAGCTAACAGAGTGAATGATAGCTGATTAGCACAGGATGCTTCGGTTCCTCCATCCCATTGAGTGGTGGTGCTACAGTGCAGTCAGCAATTTAGCGACTTTGAACAGTGAACCATTTGGGGAGCCACTTGTCAGATTTCAGGGCTGCTTAGGCAAGTCCCAGCTGACATGAGCCATATGTTTGGTTGACTGGGGGGGATGCACAATCTCAGATATCAAGGGAATTGAAGGCAAACATGTGGAGTGTTGCTGACAAATCTCTGAGGGTGACTTCCATAGAGAGGCAAAGGAATCAATAAACCCGTCAACTTTGGGACACACTCCTGACTTAATGCAATTTATACAACAGGTGGGTCTAATCCTGGACGCTGATTGGTGCCTATTCCACAATTTACCACCGGCTACAGCTATGATGTTGAAGTTAATATTAATTCTGTTCCATCTCACTGCGCAATCCACTGTCTTATCAGCCCAGACAAACAATTTATAAACTGGATCTCTACTGTAAAAAGCATCTAGACATTATTTCCCATTTCCTTTAGACGAGCAATTGGATCGGTATAATGGCAAAAATATATATATTTTGACATTCGATCTCCAGCTGTCCCATAGTAATGAACGTTTAGGGGTCCGGAGTCGGGACAAGACAGACAGGCAGCTTTTCTCAGTCAGTCGAAATCATCAATAAGCATAATTTAATGATATATACATTGCATTTGGAAAGTATTCAGAACCGTTGACTTTTTACACATTATGTTACATTACAGCCTTATTCTGAAATTGATTGAATTGTTTTTACCCCTCATCAATCTACACACAATACCCCATAATGACAAACAAAAACAGGTTTCTAGACATTTTTTCAAATGTATTAAAAATAAGAAACTGAATCTGAAAGGCTATTCAGACCCATTACTCAGTACTTTGTTGAAGCACCTTTGACAGCGATTACAGCCTCGAGTCTTCTTGGGTATGATGCAACAAGCTTGGCACACCTGTATTTGGGGAGTTTCTCCCATTCTTCTCTGCAGATCCTCTCAAGCTCTGTCCAGTTGGATGGGGAGCGTTGCTGCACTGCTATTTTCAGGTCTCTCCAGAGATGTTCGATCGGGTTCAAGTCCGGGCTCTGGCTGGGCCACTCAAGGACATTCAGAGACTTGTCCCAAAGCCATTCCTGCGTTGTCTTGGCTGTGTGCTTAGGGTCGTTGTCCTGTTGGAAGGTGAACCTTTGCCCCAGTCTGAGGTCAAGAGCGCAATGGAGCAGGTTTTCATCAAGGACCTCGCTGTACCTTGCTCCGTTCATCTTTCCCTCGACCCTGACTAGTCTCCCAGTCCCTGCCTTTTGGTCCATCAGCAACATAGAACAGCTGCCTCCGGTAAGACAAGTGGTGGTGGTATTTGTAAATAATGCTGGTGCACGAAATCTAATATTAAGGAAGTCTCAAGGTTTTGCTCGCCTGAGGTACAGTCGTATGAAAAGGTTTGGGCACCCCTGACAATTTCCATAATTTCCATTTATAAATAATTGGGTGTTTGGATCAGCAATTTAATTTTGATCTATCAAATAACTGATGGACACAGTACTATTTCAGTAGTGAAATGAGGTTTATTGGATTAACAGAAAATGTGCAATATGCATCAAAACAAAATTAGACAGGTGCATAAATCTGGGCACCCCAGTAGAAAAATCACATCAATATTTAGTAGAGCCTCCTTTTGCTAAAATAACAGCCTGTTAGACGCTTCCCATAGCCTCTAATGAGTGTCTGGATTCTGGATGAAGGTATTTTGGACCATTCCTCCTTACAAAACATCTCCAGTTCAGTTAGGTTTGATGGTTGCCGAGCATGGACAGCCCGCTTCAAATCATCCCACAGATTCTCAATGATATTCAGGTCTGGGGACTGGGATGGCCATTCCAGAACATTGTACTTGTTCCTCTGCATAAATGCCCGGGTAGATTTTGAGCAGTGTTTTGGGCCGTTGTCTTGTTGAAATATCCAGCGCCGGCGTAACTTCAACTTTGTGACTGATTCTTCAACATTATTCCCAAGAATCTGCTGATATTGAGTGGAATCCATGCGACCCTCAACTTTAACAAGATTCCCAGTACCGGCACTGGCCACACAGCCCCACAGCATGATGGAACCCTCACCAAATTTTACTGTGGGTAGCAAGTGTTTTTCTTGGAACGCTGTGTTCTTTTGTCGCCATGCATAACGTCCCTTGTTATGACCAAATAACTCAATCTTTGTTTCATCCACAGCACCTTATTCCAAAATGAAGCTGGCTTGTCCAAATGTGCGTCTGCATACCTCAAGCGACTCTGTTTGTGGAGTGTGTGCAGAAAAGGCTTCTTCCGCATCACTCTCCCATACAACTTCTCCTTGTGCAAAGTGCGCTGAATTGTTGAACGATGCACAGTGACACCATCTGCAGCAAGATGATGTTGTAGGTCTTTGGAGGTGGTCTGTGGGCTGTTTTTGACCGTTTGCCTCTCCGATATTTTACTTGGCCTGCCACTTCTGGCCTTAACAAGAACTGTGCCTGTGGTCTTCCATTTCCTCACTATGTTCCTCACGGTGGACACTGACAGCTTACATCTTTGCGATAGCTTTTTGTAGCCTTCCTCTAAACCATAATGTTGAAGAATCTTTGTTTTCAGGTCATTTGAGAGTTGTTTTGAGGCCCCCATGTTGCCACTCTTCAGGGGAGAGTCAAAGAGAACAACAACTTGCAATTGGCCACCTGAAATACCTTTTCTCATGATTGGATGCACTTGTCTATGAAGTTCAAGGCTTAATGAGCTCACCAAACCAATTGTGTGTTCCAATGAATCAGTGCTAAGTAGTTACAGGTATTCAAATCAACATAATGACAAGGGTGCCCACATTTATGCATAGACTATTTTTCACATCTGATTTAATTTCATACAACTTAATATTGCTCCACTAAAAATCTTTGTCTGGACAATAACCCAGTACTCAGCTTTTCTTAGAAAATGAATGGCATGCCACTGTGATGACAGAGTAAATTATTATGCAGCCTCAGAGGGGTGCCCAAACGTTTTCATACGACTGTAGAGTATATCTTGATAAGATGTAGACCACACTACTTACCAAGAGAGTATTCATCTATATTTTACGTAGCTGTCTATTTACCACCACTTACCGATTCTGGGACTCAACAAGCTGTATAAGGCCATTAGCAAACAAGAAAATGCTCATCCAGAGGCGGTGCTCCTAGTGGCCGGGGACTTTAATGCAGGGAAACTTAAATCCATTTTACCTAATTTCTTCCAGTATGTTACATGTGCAACCAGAGGCAAAAAAAACTCTATACCACCTTTACTCCACACACAGAGACGCGTACAATCTCCCTCGCCCTCCATTTGGCAAATATGACCATACATTGGCTTTATCAATAAGTGCATCGATGACCTCGACCCCATGGTGACCATACATATCCCAACCAGAAGCCATGGATTACAGGCAACATCCGAACTGAGCTAAAGGGTAGAGCTTCCGCTTTCAAGGAGCAGGACTCTAACCCGGACGCTTATAAGAAATCCCACTATGCCCTCTGACGAACCATCAAACAGGCAAAGCGTCAATACAGGACTAAGATCGGATCATACTACACCGGCTACGACGCTCGTCGGATGTGGCAGGGCTTGGAAACGATTACGGACTACAAAGGGAGAGCCAATCCAAATTGCGTACCTCCCCAACAGATCCACAGATGATGCAATCTCTATTGCACTCCACACTGCCCTGTCCCACATGTACAAAAGGAACACCTACAGTTGAAGTTTACATACACCTTAGCCAAATACATTTATAAACTCAGTTTTTCACAATTCCTGACATTTAATCCTAGTAACAATTCCCTGTCTTAACCTGTCTATGACTGGGGTTCTGCTAGCGGAATAGCCAATAGCCAATGGAATTGCAGGGTGCCAAATTCAATCAACAAATCTCATAATTCAATTTTCTCAAACATACAAGTATTAGACACAATTTTAACAATAAAATTCTCGTTAATCCAACCACAGTGTCCGATTTCAAAAAAGCTTTTTGGCGAAAGCAGAACATATCATTATGTTAGGTCAGCAACTAGTTACAGAAAGCATACAGCGATTTTTCCAACCAAAGAGAGGAGTCGCAAAAAGCTAAAATAATGATAAAATGAATCACTAACCTTTGATATTCTTTATCAGATGACACTCAAGGGACAACATGTTACACAATACATGTATGTTTTGTTCGGTCAAGTTCATATTTATATCCAAAAACCTCAGTTTACATTTGGCTTTGCCTCCAAAACATCCCGTGAATTGGCACAGAGCCACATCAAATCACAGAAATACTCATAATAAACATTGATAAAAGATACAAATGTTATTCACAGATTTAAAGATATGCTTCTCTTTAATGCAACCGCTGTGTCAGATTTCAAAAAACTTTACGGAAAAAGCAAACCATCCAATAATCTGAGTACGGCGCTCAGAGACCAACACAACCCAAGAAGATATCCGTCATGTTGGAGTCAACATAAGTCAGAAATAGCATTATAAATATTCACTTACCTTTGATGATCTTCGTTAGAATGCACTCCCAGGAATCCCAGTTCCACAATAAATGTTTGATTTGTTACATAAAGTTCATAATTTACCTACCTCCCAACATCACCCCACTAGAGAAACCAACCAAGGAGGAGCTGGTGGCAAAGCTTTTCAGCCTTACTTTGCAACTAACTTTAGCAAGCCTAATGATGGTGTGATGTTGTGGAACATCATCAATAACATCAAATTAAATTTTGTCACATGCGCCGAATACAAGCCCTTAACCAACAATGCAGTTTTTTAGAAAATACCTAAAAAGGTAAGTGATAAGAATAACAAATAATTAAAGAGCAGCAGTAAAATAACAATAGCGGGGCTATACACAGGGGATACCGGTACAGAGTCAATGTGTGGAGCAACTGTTGTCGAGGTAATTGAGGTAATATGTACATGTAGGTAGAATTATTAAAGTGACTATGCATAGATAATAACAGAGAGTAGCAGCAGCGTAGAAGGGGGGGCAATGCAAATAGTTTGGGTAGCCATTTGATTAGATGTTCAGGAGTCTTATGGCTTGGGGTAGAAGCTGTTTAGAAGCCTCTTGGACCTAGACTTGGTGCTCCGGTACCGCTTGCCGTGCGGTAGCAGAGAGAACCGTCTATGACTAGGGTGGCTGGTGTCTTTGACAATTTTTAGGGCCTTCCTCTGACACCGCCTGGTATAGAGGTCCTGGATGGCAGGAAGCTTGGCCACGGTGGTGTACTGGGGCGTACCCACTACCCTCTGTAGTGCCTTGCGGTCGAAGGCTGAGCAGTTGCCATACCCGGCAGTGATGCAACCCATCAGCATGTTCTCGATGGTGCAGCTGTAAAACCTTTTGAGGATCTGAGGACCCATGCCAAATCTTTTCAGTCTCCTGAGGGGGAATAGCTTATGTTGTGCCCTCTTCACAACTGTCTTGGTGTGCTTGGACCATGTTAGTTTGTTGGTGATGTGGACGCCAAGGAACTTGAAGCTCTCAACCTGCTCTACTCCAGCCCCGTCGAAGAGAATGCGTGCTCGGTCCGCTTTTTCCTGTAGTCCACAATCAAAAATGTATGTGTGGAATTTCTTTCCTTCTTAATGCGTTTGAGTCAATCATTGTGTTGTGACAAGGTAGTGGTGGTATACAGAAGATAGCCCTATTTGGTAAAATACCAAGTCCATATTATTGCAAGAACAGCTCAAATAAGGAAAGAGAAACAACAGTCCATCATTACTTTAAGACATAAAGGTCAGTCAATACGGAAAATGTCAAGAACTTTGAAAGTTTCTTCAAGTGCAGTCGCAAAAACCATCAAGCGCTATGATGAAACTGGTTCTCATGAGGACCGCCACAAGAAAGGAAGACCCAGACTTGCGAGCAAAGGACTTTAGACCGGTGGAAATCTGTCCTTTGGTCTGATGAGTCCAAATTTGACTTTTTTTGTTCCAACCGCCGTGCCTTTGTGAGACGCAGAGTAGGTGAACGGATGATCTCCGCATGTGTGGTTCACACTGTGAACCTTGGAGGAGGTGTGATGTGTGGAGGTACTTTGCTGGTGACACTGTCTGTAATTTATTTACAATTCAAAGCACACGTAACCAGCATGGCTACCACAGCATTCTGCAGCGATATGCTATCGCATCTGGTTTGCGCTTAGTGGGACTACCATTTGTTTTTCAACAGGACAATGACCCAACACACACCTCCAGGCTGTATAATGGCTATTTGACTAAGAAGGAAAGTGATGGAGTGCTGCATCAGATGACCTGGCCTCCACAATCACCTGACCTCAACCCAATTGAGATGGTTTGGACCACAGAGTGACGGAAAAGCAGCCAACAAGTGCTCAGCATATGTGGGAACTCCTTCAAGACTGTTGGAAAAGCCTTCCAGGTGAAGCTGGTTTAGAGAACGCCAAGAGTGTGCAAAGCTGTCATCAAGGCAAACGGTGGCTACTTTGAAGAATCTAAAATCTAAAATATATTTTCATTTGTTTAACTACATGATTCCTTTGTGTTATTTCATATTTGTTGATGTCTTCACTACTGTTCTACAATGTAGAAAATATTAAAACGAAAGAAAAATCCTTGAATGAGTAGGTGTGTCCAAACTTTTAACTGGTACTGTATATAAGTTTGATAATTTTATTTGGATAAGGTAAATACAGTGTCTTATAAGCCCATTTGGGCTGGGCATTATGAAGATGCATTACACTATAATAAAATAAATCTAATCAAATCAAATAATACAGGAAATAATCACTGCAACCTGTTGAGGTTAGCATAATGAGAACGTATGCCATGTTATGTGATGGGACCAGCTACATTGTAGAGTTCTATCACGTGACACTATGTCAACAATTTTAATTTGCTGATGTTTAAACTTAACTGTTTCTAGTGTTCTCAAGTATGGCCCCCAACTGTCTGGTGAAAAATCTTTGACCATACACTGTACACTGAGTGTACAAAACATTAGGAACGTTGACTGACCATGACAAAGGCTAACCAGGTGAATTCAGGTGAAAGCTATGATCCCTTATTGATGTCACCTGTTAATTCTCTGGTACAAGTGAGACGGTAGCGTCCCACCTCGACAACAGCCAGTGAAATTGCAGGGTGACCAATTCAAAACAGAAATCCCATAATTTAAATTCCTCAAACATACAAGTATTATCCACCATTTTAAAGATAAAATTCTTGTAAATCCAACCACAGTGTCCGATTTCAAAAAAGGCTTTACTGCGAAAGCACACCATGCGATTATGTTAGGTCAGCACCTAGTCACAGAACCATACAGCCATTTTTCCAGCCAAAGAGAGGAGTCACAAAAAGCAGAAATAGAGATAAAATTAAACACTAACCTTTGATGATCTTCATCAGATGGCACTCATAGGACTTCATGTTACACAATACATGTATATTTTGTTCGATAAAGTTCATATTTATATACAAAAATCTCAGTTTACATTGGCGGGTTATGGTCAGAAATGCATTGTCTCAAACAAACATCCGGTGAAAGTGCAGAGAGCCACATCAAATTACAGAAATACTCATCATAAACATTGATAAACGATACAAGTGTTATTCATGGAAATATAGATAAACTTCCCCTTAATGCAACCGCTGTGTCAGATTTCAAAAACGCTTTACGGCGAAAGCACACTTTGCGATTATGTTATGTCGGCACCTAGCCACAGAAACCCATACAGCCATTTTCCAGCCAAGGAGAGTGTCACAAAAGTCAGAAAGAGCAATAAAATGAATCACTTATCTTTGATGATCTTCATCTGGTGGCACTCCCAGGTCTCCATGTTAGACAATAAATGTTCATTTTGTTCGATAATGTCCCTCTTTATGACCAAATACCTCCTTTTTGTTCGCGTGTTTTGTCCAGTAATCCAGTAATAAAAGGCTTGTGCACTAATTCCAGATGAAAAGTTTTAAAGTACAATAAAAGTTAGTAGAAACATGCAAAACAATGTTTAAAATCAATCCTCTGGTTGTTTTTGTCATAAATAATCAATAATATTTCAACCGCACAAAAGCTTCGTCAATAGGAAAGGAGAAACAAGAAATGCGCGTTCCCGATCAGGGCGCATGGCTGATGAATGGAAATGTCCACTGGCCATTGATTGAAAGTGCTGTATCTCCCTCATTTTTCAGTGTAAAAGCCTGAAACAATGCCCAAAGACTGGCCACATGTAGAGGAAGACACGGAGCTCGTGAACTGGGTCCTTAATCTTTGTATGGTGGATAGGCTTACAATGGAAAAACAGCCTTTCAAAATAATAGTACTTCCTGGTTGGATTTTCCTCGGGTTTTCATCTGCCATATCAGTTCTGTTATACTCACATACATTCTTTTAACAGTTTTGGAAACTTTAGTGTTTTCTATCCAGATCCACTAATTATATGTATATCCTATCTTCTGGGCCTTAGTAGCAGGCAGTTTAATTTGGGCACGCTTTTCATCCAAAATTCCGAATGCTGCCCCCTACCCTAGTGAAGTTAAATCCACTTCCATCAGTGTAGATAAAGGGGATGAGACAGATTAAAAAATTAGTTTTTAGCATTGAGACAATTGAGACACGGATTGTCTCTGTGTCATTCAGAGGGTGAATGGGCAAGACAAAATATTTAACTGCCTTTGAATGAGGTTTGGTAGTAGGTGCCAGGCACACCGGTTTGAGTGTGTCAAGAACTGCAACGCCGCTGGGTTTTTCACGGTCAACAGTGTCTTGTGTGTATCAAGAATGGTCCATCAGCCAAAGGACATTCAGCCAACGGCAGACCAGTGGTTGAAATGGGTCATTGATGAAAGAGGACAAAGGAGGCTGACACAAATTGTACAGAGCAACAGATGGGCTACAGTTAGTCAACGGACAGTCCAGTACAATATTGGTGCCCAAACACCCATAAAAGAATGATCAACTCGTCAATTGGGGTGGCACCCGATGACCTTATAGAGTTCTATTTCTTTCAGCAAAAAACAAGAAACTGCGGTTGCAGTGGGCTAAGGAACAAAAACACTGGACACTGGAGAATTGGAAAAACATTGCCTGGTTTGGTGAATCCCGGTTCCTGCTGTTTCACGCTGATGGAGAAAACCACATGAGTATGTTAATCTATCATGCCACATGTCAACATTGCAGGCTGCTGGTGGTGTGATGGTGTGTTTTCAAGGCACACATTGGTCCCCTTGATAAAATTGGGCAACGATTGAATGCCACATGATATCTGAACATCATTGTCTATCAGGTGCATCCTTTCAATGCAGCAGTGTATTCATCTACCAATGGATTTTGTCTGCAGGATAATGCCCCATGCCACAAGGCTAGGATTGTCCAGGAATGGTTCCATGAACTTGACAGTGAATATAGCTCACTGCAGTGGCCAGCCCAGTCACCAGATCTCAATCCAATTGAGTATCTGTGGGATGAGATGGAACGTGCTATTCAAAGTAGAGATTCACTACCAGCCAACTTGACATAGCTGTGTGAAACATTGGAGTCAACATGGGCCTACATTCCTGTGGAATGCTTTCGACACCTTGTAGAGTCCATGCCCCGATGAATTGAGGCTGTTCGGAGGGCAAAAGGGGTGCAACTCAATATTAGGAAAGTTTTCCTAATGTTTTGTACATTCAGTGTAGTTGACCTGTGTGCATTTAAAAGTTGTACACGTGAGGTCTTTTTAATCAAGATTAATTGATTAAGTTGCAATGTGTAATGGCATGAGTGATAGTTTTGGAGACCAAGATTTGTTGATTCAAAGAAATATTCTTATCTTATATGCCAGCAGCATACCACCCTGCATCCAGCTGCTGGCTTGGTTCTGAAGCTACAGTAAGCAGGGTTGGTCCTGGTTGGTCCCTGGATGGGAGACCAGATGCTGCTGGATGTGGTGTTGGAGGGCAACTCTAATATATATATATCCCAAGGCCCCAGGGCAGGGGTTTGGGACATAGCCCTGTGTAGGGTGCTGTCTTTCGGATAGGACATTAAAGGGGTGTCCTGACTCACTGTGGTCACGAAAGATTCCATGACACTTATCGTAAGAGTAGGGGTGTTAACCCCAGTGTCCTGGCTAAATTCCCAATCTGGCCCTGATACCATCACGATCACCTAATCATCCCCACTTTACAAGTGGCTCATTCACCCCCCTCCTCTCCCCTGTAACTATTCCCCAGGTTGTTGCTTTAAATGAGAATGTGTTCTCAGTCAACTTACTTGGTAAAATACAATTTCAAAATAAGATGAATGCACAAATTGTATTTTGCTCTGGATAAAAGTGTCTGCTAAGTGACTAAAATCTTAAAATCTTAAACAGATTGAGAAGCCTGTGTGTATGTGCAGAGCAGTAGGTAGCTACAGTGCTGTGAAAAAGCATTTGCCCCTTTTCTGATTTTCTTTCTTTTTGCATATTTTTGACACGGAATGTTATTAGATCTTCAACCAAAACATATATTAGATAAAGGGATAGCTGAGTGAACAAATAACACAACATGTGTATAATTAATTCCATTACTTTATAAACAAAGTTATGCCCTTTTGTGAAAAAGTAATTGCCCCCTCACACTCAATAACTGGTTGTGACCCCTTTAGCTGCAATGACTGCAACCAAATGCTTCCTGTAGTTGTTGATCAGTCTCTCACATTGCTGTGGAGGAATTTTGTCACACTCGTCCATGCAGAACTACTTTAACTAATCGACATTTGTGGGTTTTTGAACATGACCTGCTCATTTCAGGTGCTGCCACAACATATTATTGAGGTTTAGGACTGACTTTGACTAAGCCATTCCAAAACTTTACATTTGTGGTTTTTCAGCCATTCTGATGTAGACTTGCTTGTGTGTTTTGGATCATTGTCTTGCAGAATGAGCCAGCTGCGCATCAGCTTTAGGTCACAGACGGATGGCTTGACATTCTCCTTTAGAAATTTCTGATACAGAACAGAAGTCATGGTTCCTTCAATGATGGCAAGTCATCCAGGTCCTGAGGCAGCAAAGAATCCCCAAATTATCACACTACTACCTCCACCATGCTTGACCATTGGTATTGATGTTCTTACTGTAGAATGCAGTGTTTGGTTTTCGCCAGACATAACTGGACCCATGTCATCCCAAAAATTCCCCTTTTGACTTAGAACATTCTTCCAGAAGTCTTGGAGATCATCCAGGTGCTTCCAGGTGCTTTTTTGGCAAACATGAGTCAACTTGTTGGTCATGCACAGAGGCGGAGGCAGAAATATCCATGTGGCTGGGCCTATGTAAAAGTGACTGGGCTAACATTTTCCAGCAAAAATACACAGATATCAGTGGTGTAGTCGTGGTGCATGGGGAAGTGGGTATACTAACATTTTGACAAAATACTTCTGAATGGCCTGCCTGGCGAATTAAATGAAAGGTGAACAATTGAATGTGGAACAGATAGGCTACTCTGAATGATCTAAAATCATGGTAATGTAAAATACATTCACCATGATATCCAGAATGAAATAATAGGCCTAGCCCTTATGGCTGATATGTTAGGCTGAGGGACCAGATAAGCGCAGAGGTAAGAAAAGGAACAGATTTCCTCTGTGATCGTGCATCACATGAGAACGGGAGTTCCTACACTTTACAACAGCTGAAGGCTTGGATGCTAGTCGCTGCTGAAGGCTTGGATGCTAGTCGCAGTTAGCCTAGAGTTTAACAACTATGGGACAGAAACCGAAGGCTTGCTGGTTCGAATCCCCGAGCCGACTAGGTGAAAAATCTGCCGATGTGCTCCTGTGCAAGGCACTTAACCCTAATTGCTCCTGTAAGTCGTTCTGGATAAGAGCGTCTGCTAAATGACTTAAATGTATGCTGATTCATCTCTGTATTTTTCTAGAGGAGATTTATGGGTTACGACATGGTTTCCATATTTCTACCCTAATATTGCTATTGTTGTATAACATTTCTAGGCGGTGGTCTTTGCCACATGATTTCTGTAGGCTGAGGCAATTTTATCTGTAGGGGAAATGATGATCGCTAACGGATCGAGTCAGGGCCCTGACCTACTATAAACATCATAGCCTCTCCCTAAAGCTCTTCTATCGAGAAGCAAAATAAAGAGGCAAGGCTAAACTGTGGAACTCATGAGACATGGGAATAAATGCACAACTCTCGTTGTGAATGTGAATGTGAATGTCAGGAGTCAAAGAACAGAGCTGAGTGCAGATCTGTCTGGTGCTGAACTCTTTGATCCGACTTTCCCAGGCTCAGCCAGCGCCTGCCAAGCTGCATTACCTCCCCGTGGTGCTGAATAATAAAGGCCTATGCTATGGTTTCACACTTTTCACACTTTTCACACCCATATTGCCAAATATTTCACGTGATTTGTGTTTGTATAGGCAACTTATGTGCATGATTTCTCTATTGTACTACATCATGTATACAGCGTATACCTCCACTACACTGCTTTGATACAGCATAAGTGGGGATTAACAAGTGAGTAAACGAAATGCTCACTGAAAGAAGTGGGTATACCTGCGTATAACCTCCACTACAACACTGCCCGACATATTTAAGTGTAAATTTGTGCAATCACATTGCCTCGTTTAACATAACAGAGGATACATGTGACAAACAAGGCTGAAATTATTGCCAAGTAGGCAGCGCCTGTGCGCAACTACACAACCACTTACAACAACACTGCTGACATAACAGGCTGACTGTCCGAGACTGACAGTAAACAGACTACAGCAGCAGACAAATGCAATGATGAAATGTGAAAAATGATGCTTTCACAAAATACGGATAATGGATCAAGTGTACAGTCCGACAGTCAAACCTCATGAAATAATCAACATATTATCAGGTCAGATCGAGGCGTGGACGCCTACCGCTTGCTGTTAAAGATGGAGAGTATTTCATCATAATGCAAAAAGTCACTGAGTTCCCTTTGAAAGGAGAACAGGGCAAGATTGTTTAGACGTGCAGTCGGCATGCAAGATCTGATGGATATTTTGATACGGCCTGCAGTGGGGAAGAGTCTCTCAACTGTACATGAAGTCATAGGAAGGGTGATGATGGCCCTAAGTAGTATATAAATGCTAGGGAAAATATCAGGACTGCAGCTGTCCAAAACTTCAATAAGGGATGGGAATTCCTGACCTCCCCCTACTTTCCAATGCAGTTGTTGAATAAACACAGTTAATTCAGCATCCTCAACAGAGATATGATAGTGATCACATGGGGCCAGCAGTGATTATTTCATTGCAAAAGTCCTAAACCCAGCCTCTACTGCTCTCATTATCCCATATGGATCCTCCTGGAACCAGGTGTGCAGCTCAGTCATCTGTCTGTCCAGGATGATGAGTCTAGCGGTTTTGGACATCTGCTCTAGTCGGTTTAGAATTTAGAATTTTGGATATGAATGTAAGTATTTCCAAAAAGTTGCCCTTATTAAGCCCTTCTTTACTCTCCCCATGTCCACGTAGTGCTATGTCCTGTTTAGCACATACCATAACAATGTCCTGAACCACTATGATGTGATAACACTTGCTCTCTACCAATGAAGTCACGGTTAAGTTGATTTAAAACAATACCCCGACTTTGATTGGCTTGCACTGTAGCCTTGAAGGATGCCTCGCAAAGGTGCTTCCAATCCTTAAATCCATCTCTAACAAATGAGCCATTCATAGTGGTGTTGGGGGAAATGTCTACACATTTTACAGAAAACAGAGTCCCTTGTCGAACTGTATTCCAGCCAATAAAACACACCTTTGGGAAACGCTCACATTTTTGGTTGTGTGGGTGGTTCATCAACTGCAGACAAATTCGCAGGTGGACTCGTGAAGACATGCTCACCGTGACGAGGCGGGCCTGGGCGATGGTGAGCTAGCTGGGCTGTGGATGTCGAAGCAGTGGCCATGCTAACCTCCTCATGGGCTGACGATGACTCTGACCGATTGGGCTCGGCCGATGGAGGTAGTGGACCAGGTGTTGTATCTTCATCCTCCGTCCGTGACTTTTTGAAAAAGCACATGAGTGAACTTTGTTTTTGCCATAACTTGGGTCCAAAAATGTGCCCACAGTTAGCTAGTTAGTACGTGTGTAGGGGAGGTGGGGGGTTACGATGTAATTAATATAACAAATAATAAAATAACAAATGAGATCCTTGGCACATCCTACTGCATTTTTCAAAATTTGTGATTAGCCAGGAGACAACACAAACACAAACATTTTGTTAATTAAAAAATATATATTTTAAGCCATCCTGATTGGGAAAACCTGTGTTCAATCTGGCAGGGACTCTGCCCGGCCTGGCCTTGTCGTCGCTTCACATCTGGTCATGCAGCAAGACATCAGAATGGTTGAAAAACAACAAATGTGACGTTTTGTAATGGCCTCGTAAAAGTCCAGTCCTAAACCTCATTAATATGTTGTGGCAGGTCCTGAAATGAGCATTTCATGCTCAAAAACCCACAAATGTCAATTAGTTAAAGTAGTTCTGCATGGACGAGTGTGACAAAATTCCTCCACAGCAATGTGAGAGTGCTGACCAACAACTACGGGAAACGTTTGGTTGCAGCTGGAGGTGGCACAACCAGTTATTGAGTGTAAGGGGGCAATTACTTTTTCACACAGGGGCATTGGGAGTTGCATACCTTTTGTTTATTAAATATATGAAAGAAGTATCCACATTTTGTGTTATTTGTTCACTCAGGTTCCCTTTATCTAATATTAGGTTTTGGTTGAATATTTATTAACATTCCATGTCAAAAATATGCAAAAATGTGACCTGATTCAGGAAACGAGGCATATGTCACAAGTCATTACTTCACAGGAGAGTGATTTGAACAAAATAAATATTTCTTTAGCGAAATGCGTTTTTTGGGCAGAAATGACTTCTCGAACATGTGAACTTTCATGTGCCTTAATAACAAACTTGTATGCCATCTGTAAATACAAATAAAATTGTTAAAATTACGAGCCTAGTTGATTTAGCCACAGAAAAAAAAGCAGCAACCTTCCCGCTAGCCATGATTGGCTGAGATAATGAGTAGGCTGGACATACCGAGAGATGAGTTTGGATTGGTCTGCTGTGTAGCTTCTTGTGTCTATGCTTAGATAATCATTTCTACTATAGTTTTTCTGAAAGATATAACATTAGCCATGGAGAACTGCAGACATGTTGCTACTGCACTCAATAACATTGCTGCCCTGAATTTATCAGGCGCTATCGACAAAGGTCAGTGGGAAAAAGTTGATGGACTACTTTCTGGAGGACGATCAAGCCATGCTGACTCTCTCTGACTCTGAAAATGTAATAAAGGGGTTTGCAGTCTACAGTTTCAGATATACGTTTCAAATTTTGTCAGAAAGTTATTTTCATTGCAAGTTAAAGCTTGCTGTGAGCTAGCCAGCTGGAGGTCGATATCTGGCTTGCTAGCTAACATTGAACCTATTTGGTTAACTTTAGCTAGCTATGACAATCGGTTTGTATTGCTAGTTAAAGATTGCTATCTTTGCTTATTTGAGCTGTTTTTGCCATGATATGGACTTGGTCTTTTACTAAATAGTGCTATCTTCTGTATACCACCCCTACCTTTTCACAACCAACTGATTGACTCAAACATTAAGAAGGAAAGACATTCCATAAATTAACGTTTAACAAGGCACACCTGTTACTTCAAATACAGTCCATGTGACTACCTCATGAAGCTGGTTGAGAGAATGCCAAGAGTGTACAAAGCTGTCATCAAGGCAAAGGGTGGCTACTTTGAAGAATCTCAACTGTAAAATTTTGATTTGTTTAACACTTACTACATGTTTCCATATGTGTTATTTCATAGTTTTGATGTCTTCACTATTCTTCTAAAATTTTGAAAATAATAAAAATAAAGAAACCCTGGAATTAGTAGGTGTGTTCAAACTTTTGACTGGTTCTGTATGTCATATGTTTTACAGTGAAGAATAAAGATGGTTAACTAGGGGTCCTGGTTTCCAGCCTTATCAGATTTGCAAAGACAATCTAGGTTGTGATCTTTAAGGCATATTGTATCAAAACCTTTTCAACAATTTGCAGCATTCAAATTAAAATGTAAATTTCTTATTGGAGTCCTAGTAGTGCCTCCCTGTTTCAGCTTATTTTCTTCTGTTTGGTGCATAATAAAGACGTCCGTAGTGCGTGTGAATGTTCAATGTCTGCTTTCCCCTCTAGGCTTTTTAGCAGTGTGGTCTGCTGTATCTCATGTTCAACTAGCTCTCATAGTCTCACATCAGGATTAGACGTTCATTCATCTTTCTCAAACGTCAAATTTCGAGGTTTGTGTTTAAGGTTAAGTTAAGCTGGATTCAGACATTCAACCTTCTGCACCAGAGCCAGATGCTTAAGGTTAGGCTTTAACTCTGAATGGTTAAGGTAACGGTTTAACGTTTGGAATAGGCTTAAAACAAAAATCTCAAAAAAACGTTCTAGCACTGGATTCAAACATGCAACCTTTGGCACCACAGGCAGTTGCTTAGGGCCATCCACCATCCCCGTGATCCCCGTCCACAACACCATAGCAAAACTGAAACCAACTTGAAGGTTACAGCGCTCACTGTTGCCCCTAGTGGCCAGTTTCCACATCATCTCCCGATGTCCTCATACATGGAGAGATGTCGAATACTGACCTGGCTGCTCATTATACCACTGGAGCAGCTCCAATAAGTGGCCGTCAGTATCCCTTTCAGAGGCGTATCGCTAAACAAACGAGTATGCTAGATGTCTTGGAGGAAGCTTTAGAAGGATTCAGCAGGATTCAAATGGGCATACAGAAAGATGTACCACACAAGCATATTGAGCAATGGGAAATATAAAACATGATCACATAGACATTTCTGATGTGAGTTCGGGATTGTGCGGATCGTGACGTGACCAATGCACACAGATGTATCCGCGTGCAAAGTGCACACACACACAGACACATATTCATACACACACATTAAATCACACGTAGATACTTGTACACACACACACATGCTAAGTCAGATACACAGACAGACACACACAAAATAAAGATGTTGTTTAGCAGGAGGCCTGCTTTATCTGTTGTCGCAACGTCCTCTCTGAAGTTGTCTTTAATTAACAAATGTGTTTGTTCTCTCTCTCTCTCTCTCTCTCTCTCTCTCTCTCTCTCTCTCTCTCTCTCTCTCTCTCTCTCTCTCTCTCTCTCTCTCTCTCTTTCTCTCTCTCTCTCGCTCTCTCTCTCTCTCTCTCTCTCTCTCTCTCTCTCTCTCTCCTTTCTTTCTTTCTCTCTCACAGATGTCGGCTCAGGCTCGGGAGATGATGGTAAGATTGCTCAACTATTTAATCTTCACTTGTTTTCATTATCCCTTGCTGTTATCTCTGTAGTCATTCTCCTTCCCTAGAAACAAGACTGATCATGACACACTACTTGGAATTGAGGTTTCAAATAACACGTCTTTCAGATTGGGGAAAAAATACATCTTCACAAACATGCACGCATGCCCTCAGTGAACACACTGCATGGAAAATTTGACAAACACTTACACACACACACAGACATGTTTGTATTCTCTCAGACAAGCAGACACATCCTGACACACACCATGCTATTATACCCTTGAACTAAACATTCATGCATGTATACAGCAAACGCACTCTCAGGTGCTTCGGACACACTTGTACACACCCCTGTACCAAGCTATTATACACAGTCACATAGTCTTGCCGATTCTCGGACCTCTTCCAACATACACACTCCACCCCCCCTTCCCAAAGCAATTATACGCACATACAGTCCACTTCTGAGAGCAAAGTGATTGTGCATCTTTTCCCCTGAGTGTGACAAGTGAGAGACACGAGACCATGGGTTGCGTACCAAATAGCACTATATTCTCGATATAGTGCACTACTTTTTACTAGGGCACATAAGTAATGCACTATGTAAGTAATATGGTGCCATTTGGGATGCAGCCATGGTCACAGAGCCTGACGAGGGAAATTAGTATCCTCTCTGTCGCCTGTCTCTCTCTCTCTTTCTCTCCATCGCCCTCTCTATCTCTTTCCCTCTCCTTTCCCCCCTCTTCACACTCCTCCTCTTAATTCAGAAATGACTCTTCTCCTGGGGTAGCCAGATGTGCGTGTGTGTCCGTGCGTGTGTGTGTGTGTATGTATTACCCCTTTCATCTAGACAAAAACAATAAAAGAGGGGTATACCTGCAAGGAAGTGGAAAATAATGTTTGAAAGGGGGACATAACATACAGTGAATTATGCCTGAAATAGGTATTAGTATGTGAATGGGGTTAATTTGCACAAGCAAATGAGTGGTGGGAGTCAGAAGGGGTGTAGAGTGTGCAGACAATTAGAAAGGGGATTGTAGTATGGTGGCAGATCTGGGATAAAATTAGAAAGGAGTGGGAATCTTTGGAGCAGATGACAGGAAAGGTGTGTGTGCTTACATGCATGTGTGTAAGAGATTTCATTCTTGTAGCTGTATATTCTGTATCCAGGTGTTTGTGTAGCTCATGTACTGTTGATTTGTGTGTGTATGTGTGTTTGAGTGCACTAGTTCGTTCATGCTCACATTTGTGTGGTCCTGTGTGTATGTGTGTTTGTCCATGCAAGTGTGTTCATTAATGCATGCTCGTGCTGGAATAATCAGTATCCCAGAGTCAGATATGAGAAACATATTACAATCTTCCCATGGACCTGCAAATGAGAGATGGACAGAGAGAAGCAGGCATTAATAACAGAGTGGAAGGTTATAAGGTTACAGAGTGGAAGGTTAGAAATAGGACGGAAATTACCAGAGAGATGAGGAAGAGAAATTAAGGGAGAAGCAGGAGGCAGAGAGTGATAACAGAAGTAGAGCGATAGAGATGGAGGGAGGATTGACAAAGATAAGGAGGAGGAGGAAGCGCTAGATGGAGAGATAGTAGAAAGGAGAGGATGGCAGGAAGAAGAGATGGAGGTGGAGAAAAGATGCCAGTTTATGGGGTAAAGAGAAGGCAGAGTTATAGAAGGGGGGTTATATAAAGACAGAGTTATAGAAGGGGGGTTAGGGTAGTACAGAAGTGCTAGCACAAGAACAGCCACCAATAAAAATTAGGGATGCACAATATATCAGTGAACATATCGGAATCGAACGATATTAGCTAAAAATGTCAACTTCGGTATCGGCCCGTTGTCTATTTTAACACCGATGTGCCAAACCAATGTCAAAGCTGATGTTTCATACCTATAAAACATAGGTACATGACGTAATGACGCCATGTAAAATTCTGCGCTACACATGCAACACAGCATTCCTAACCTAGCCCACAATGTCTGCAGTGTGGATCGAGCAGTCAACAAGTCGAGCAGTCATTTGAAAGAGTAATACAATTTCAGCGAGACAACTCAAAGGTGAAATCCATTAATGCCAAGATAATGGAATTCATTGCCCTTGACAATCAACCATTCTCTGTCGTGGGTGATGTTGGCTTTCGCCGACTGGTCGAGCACTGGTACACATGTTGCCCTACCGGAGTTACATAGTAATAGCGTCACTGCTATTAGCTTCACGACATACTGTGGAACGTCGTTTGGATCTTTGCTTGTCAAAAAAGATACACGTCAAATAACACAGTTCTATTATAGAATGTTGTGTGTTCTGAATTTGCACGTGCAAGCCAAGTGCCACCACTACTATCAGTAGCACTGTCAAAGCTGTACAAAAAAGTCTGCAAACAAGCAAGCACCGGCCACGAACAATGTGTTTACAATACCGCGTTGGTAATACAGCATTATTTGTTCGACGGCAAGTTCAGGGATGGCTAGGTTTATCTTGGTACCTAGCTAGCACCAATACAACCAGCATGAAAACAATGACCAGTAGGAACTGCAGTCATTTTCATTATTCTTAGCAATGATTTCGGAATACTTGTGAGTATCATCTAGGTTGACACTTGCTGTTCACCTAGTGAAACTGAGCTTCA
Organism: Salvelinus alpinus; assembly: GCF_045679555.1. Classification (NCBI taxonomy): domain Eukaryota; kingdom Metazoa; phylum Chordata; class Actinopteri; order Salmoniformes; family Salmonidae; genus Salvelinus; species Salvelinus alpinus. The sequence goes on along the minus strand of NC_092105.1, from coordinate 48,072,190 downwards.
GTTCATGAAAATAAATAGCTAGCCAGCTACTTAACCCTTAACCCAGTTGCCCAAAGCTAACGTTATAAGCAGCCAGCTAGCTAGGTTATGTGTTGTGTTGTGAACCTAGCCACAATAAGGATTAGGCACAGTAGTGGAATTTGCGGTTTGCCTTCAAAATAAAAGTACCTCTTTGAAAGTCATGCAGACGGTTACAATTGGTGGAATCAGGCCATATTTAGACTAGATAATGTTAAATAAGGTTGGAATGTGAAGCAATGAAATGAGGTATCAGTCTACTCGGTGACACCCACAGAACACAACTGTGAAGAGTATACGGAAATATTTGCGTTGTAGCTCTTTTCGCGTGACTGTGACTGTGTGAAATCACCTCCCCAGTCAGCCTATTGTGTGTATTGACATTCATACGTTGCACTGTACAGCTTTACCTAAGGATTGGGGATCAATGAAAGGGGGTATCAGTCTACTCAATACCCAATATATTTTTTCCCAACGTCCTCCTCAGAGTTATCAGACTCCAAAACATCCACACAGTATTGTTTTTCCTCAAGAATAGTGTTCAATACACATATGTTGACAATACATGTGGCTCAATTCATGGTCGTTTCAGAGTCCCGCAATAAGAGCTACGACAGTAATGTTCTCTGGGTGTCACTGAGTAGACTGATGCCCCATGTCATTGATCCTCAATCCATAGGTAAGGCTGTACAGTGAAATAATTATGCACCAAATGCAATTCTAAAGTATAATACATTTTGTCAAATTAACAAATTATTGTCTTTTGTTTATTTTATATAACAACATTCCAACCTCGTTTAGCATGAGCTATTCAATTATGGCTTATTCTACTATTTGTATTCATTTGCATCACTGTCAATGACACTTTTATTTTGAAGGCTAACAGCAAAGTCCACTATTGTGGCTAATCCTTAGGGCAGGTCGAGGACAGGCAGGGGTTCGTGATCAGGTCAGAGTCAGGCAGGTACAGGACGGCAGGCAGGCTCGGGATCAGGGCAGGCAGAATAGTCAGAACCTGGAAAACTAGGGCACAAAACTTGAGCAAAAGGAAGATGGGAAAGCACGCTGGTAAGACCTGACAAGACAACCATAGAACACAGGTATATATACACAGGAGATAATGGGAAGATGGGCGACACCTGGAGGGGGGTGGAGACAAGCACAAAGACAGTTGAAACAGATCAGGGTGTGACAAACACATGATTAAAAGGCCAGTGAAAATTGCAAACAACCATAAATACATTAATTTATTTTGACATCCTAGAAAGTGGTACTATTCACTGCACTTTCCCCTAACCTAATCGACCGTATTCATTTCACATTTCAACCGTAAAAAATGATCAATACACCTGTCCAACAACAGGGGGCGCAAGGGGAAGCGGAGTGGTTTATCTTACTTAGACAACCTTGTCCAGTTAAAAACCTTTGCTTGCTTTTAAATCTATTTCCACTTTTTCTTTGCTTTATGTCCAAGGGAAGGCTATTCAAATGCCGGTATCGAAAAATGTGCTCCTCGCTGTACTGTTTCAAAGACATAACACTAGCTCTGGCATTGTAACTGTGCTGGTTATAGACCATATCAATGTGGTTTTTCATATAACCTGGGGCACGATCAGTTAAGGTGTCAAACATATGATGGAGTTTAAGTTGGTCCACTCTGGACTCCAAAGGCAACAGGCCCACCTCCCGGAACTCCTGTACCGCTATGTGGGTCCTAGGAGGGACGTTCAACATATACCTGATAACATTTAGCATGAACCCCGTTCTCTTTTTCAGATTTTTTGATAGCCCAATATACCAAGCAGAGACAAGCAATTTCTTAACTTTGATGTTATTAAACTATTTCATGATAATTGGTTTGCTGCTAAAATCCTTTCTAAAATGTCAATCAAGGTCTCCCGAAATTGATTGATCAGAAAGGGACACACCAAGATAAGTTAAACGTGTCTTAGATTCAATCTCCGTGCCTGCACAGTATCTTGTCAGCCCTAAGCAATCTTGGGTTTTGGTCCAAACAAAATCGATTCAGTTTTTCCCAAATGAGGCGACAATTTGTTGCCAGTCAACCAATTTCTAACAGAATGCAATTCTTTAATCAGGGTCTCCTCTATGTAAGCTGTATCCTTCCCTGATACCAGTAAGGCTGAGTCATCAGCATATAGCATAAGTTTGCACTTTACTGTATCTTGTAACGGCTTTCTTCTGTGGACGAAGGATCGGACCAAAGCGCAGCGTGGTTAATGTTCTAAAGACGATAACCGTGAACACTACAAAATACAAAAACAACAAATGTGAAAAACCGAAACAGTCCTATCTGGTGCATAGACACAAAGACAGAAGACAAGACAACCACCCACAAAACCCAACACAAAATACCTAAATATGGTTCCCAATCAGAGACAATGACTAACACCTGCCTCTGATTGAGAACCATATCAGGCCAAACATAGAAACGTAAAAACTAGACACACAACATAGAATGCCCACTCAGCTCACGTCCTGACCAACACTAAAACAAAGAAAACACAAAAGAACTATGGTCAGAACGTGACAAATCTGGCATATCATTGACCTATATAAGAAATACGAGAGGCCCTAAAATGTATCCCTGCGGTACTACACAGGATATTTCTTTGGACTCTGACAGAACATCCCCAACATCACATACTTGTGTTTTGTTGGACAGATAAGACCTAAACCAATTCACTGCTACATCATTTAGACCAATGCATTTCAGTTTCCTCAGGGAATATCATGGTCCACAGTGTCAAAAGCTTTATCCAAATCTAACATGAACCTACCTGTATAGTTCCCCTTCTCACTTTCCTGCTTGATGAGGTCAAAAGGGTAGAGAAGGCAAGTATCAGTGGCATGAGCTGTTCTAAAGCCAGATTGAACTTCATAAAACATGTTTGTGCTCGAAGGTATCCCTCAACTTGATTAAAAACTAATCTCTCAACAATTTTGGACACAGGCCAGTAGTTTCCTAAATTTATTTTACTGCTGTGCTTGTGGAGCAGAACCACTCTGGCTGTTTTGAGATCATTGGGGAATTTACCACTATTAATAGAAAGTTTTACAATGTGCGTTATCATTTTAGCAGTGACGCAATCACTATTCTTTATGAATCTTGCAGGAGGGTTCCAACCCAGCTGCTTTGTTTGTGCCCTTAAGCATACCAGATTGGAAACTTTGTTCTCTGTTACCATGCACAGCTCATAACAAATCGTTTGTGATACCGTTGCTATTGTAACGTCTGCTTCAAACGCATAGATCCCCAGAACGCAGCTCACTTTCCAGCTCACACGCTCAAACACCTAGATCCCCTGAACGCAGCTCACTTTCCAGATCCCAATCACCCGATTTCTGATCACCTGATCACGCACCTGTATGTCATTTACACACTCTATTTAGTTCAGTTCTTTGCACCCCATCATTGTGAGATATTGTTTGTTTTGATACACATTTCTATTCAGCGCACTGTTTTTTTCTCCCCGTATTAGTCCACCCGTGTATCGTCGTTTTTAGCCATCCGCACTAAAGATGCCTTTTTCCCCTATTCCCTGCCTGTACTTTTGCTGCCTATCAGATTTCCTGTCATCAACCTCTTGCCTGATCTCCCGGACTACGTCATTAGCCTTTTCCCTGCCTGTACTGTTGCCTTTTTGGACCCCCTGTGTTTGACCTTCTGCCTGCCCCTGGACCCAACTACCTGCCTCCTCCTGTGGTCCTTTACAGTTAAACACCTGCTGCGCCGTGCGCTTGAAACCAGCTCTGTCTCCCATTGTATTCATTACAGCTGTGGTAAAAGTTGTTAATGAAAGAGTGGCCATAGTCTCCAGAGCAGGTCTGTAACTTCTTAACCAGAGATGAGGCTATAGTGGTAAAAAAATTGTTAAAGTAACCTTTGCCTGGTCATAGCATAAAACTTCATCAATATCCAGGCCAATACTACATGATTTGACCTTTTGGAGAGTTTTTGAGCCAATGTCCTTTAATATTTTCCACAGTTTGAGGCTGATGTAAATTGTCAGTAACAGCGTCTATGTAATGTTGGGATTTGACCTTTAATATAACCATCATAATCTTGTTGTAGATTTGTCCATTTGAATTTAGCCAGGTAGCGATCTCTTTTCCTTCTGAGTCCTGAGATCTCGGAAGTGAACCATTTCCCTAACCGCTGTATGATTCAAATTTGTTTCATCGGAGCCATTGTGTCGAGTGCAGACAGTAGCATCTCTTTAAAAATATACACTACGTTTAAACAGCATACATTTCAAACAAGCCAAATATTACTTTGAGACTTAACAGCTTCATCATATGTAACTCGTTTCAGGAAACTAGGAATTTTGGGCAGAAATGCCTACTGGAACATGTGAACTTTTATGTGCCTTAATAACAAACTTGTATGCCATCTGTAAGTATGAATATAATTGTTAAATTAAGAGCTTAGTTGGTTTATCCATAAAAAAAGAAAAGCAACCTTCCCGCTAGCCATGATTGGCTGAGATAATGAGTGGGCTGGACATGCCAAAACATGAGTTCGGATTGGTCTGGCATGTAGCTCACTTCTGTCCCTAACATGAGTCTGTCAGTATGTGTAGGTAATCCTTTCTAACACAGCTTTTTGAAAGATATCACATAGTAGAACTTCGTAAGTGTTGCTCTCCACTTTCTGGAGGACTGAGTTTTGAAATCGGTGGAATTAGAATATGATAGCTAGGGAGATGGAGACATTTCTGGCTTTTGATTGCAAATATTCAGACAGAGTCAAAAAGAGAACACACAGAAGGCTGTTTGTATAAAACACCTGTCTCCGGATTAAATCTTCAAACTAAGGGCAACCATGGCATCCGTGACAGAGGGAGAAGTGTCCATCCATGTATACAGGTAACATAGTCTAGCTAGCTACATTTTCAGATATTACACATTTCTAATTTTGTTAGAAACTTGTTTTCATTTCAAGTTAAAATGTACTGTTAGCTAGCTAGCTAACGTTAACTGGCTGACTCACTAGCTAACATTACGTGTATGATCTGTGTAGTAATAATATCCGTGTCTCAGAGCCATTTGTATTGCTAGTTATAGCCTAATGTTAGCTGGCTAACATTGAACCTGGTTGGTTAGCTACCTGCAGATTCATACAGGGTAGTAGCGTTATGACTCCTCTGCAAAAAATGATTTCAATAGAATTTGTATGATGTCACAGGAACAATTGTCGATAGCCATTTCAAATTTACCAGCTACGTCTATCTACTCTGATTTCAGAGCACTCTATTCTGAGTGTGCCAGAGCACAGAATAACTGACGAATTTACGAACGCTCAACACCTGTTTTAATATGGCCAGTGTCAGTAAACGTTGGCAAAAAAACCCGAGATTAAATTGTTGCCAGCAGCACAGTTGAAGTCACCAACGCTCTGGATAACATAAAAACAGCCTAACCAGCTCTGCTAGAGTGACTGAGTGAGCTGTTCTCTCATTTGTGTCTGGAAGTAGCTCGCAAGCTTGCCAACGTTAACCAGTTAGCTTGGGTGCTTGACTGTTGTTAGGTCAGAATGCTTTGGATCAACCCTACTCCTTGTCCAAAGCATCCAGTGTGCGCTCTGAACGCTCCGAGACCGAAACGCTCTGAATTTACGAACAGACAATCTGACAACGAGTTTACGAACGCCCAGAGCACACTCTGGCACTCCTGATTTAAATTTATGAACACACTTGTAGTATAAACCAGCCTTAAGTCTTGAAGTCTTTGATTGTTTAGTACATAGCCTCACATGTGACTCCTTAGCCCTTGTTTGGGTCTGTGGGACCCATTTTCAATGTTTACTAAAAGAGAAAATATCAAATAAATTATTTCTTCAACATAAGACTCAGTGGCCTTTGCTAATTTTCTGGGAAGAGCATGTAAATAACACAATTTCATTGAGTGCACACTGTGCACCCCCTACACATTTATATTACATATGCTGTGTTGGGGTCCTCTGAACCTGAGGGTAGGAAAAGTGTGTGTGGGTGAAAACAAGTTAAAATGAAACAAAAATGTTTGCTGTGTGCCTTCACTCTGTCTTTCTCTTCCCGGGGCTTGCTGTTTTAAGCTAGCTGCAATCAGGTCAGTGTGGGACAAGTGGGTGGACCGCCTTCCCCTGTTTTAAAACCCATGGCCCAACATCACTGTTGATGAGCAGCTCATGCCATTTAGGGGCCGCTGCCCCTTCCGGCAGTACATACCGTCTAAACCCGCAAAATATGGAATCAATATCCGGGCTGCCTGTGATGCTGCTTCATGATATACGTGGAACTTTCAAGTGTTACAGGGACGCCAGATGGAGCCCCTGAGAAGAACCAAGGGATGCAGGTTGTCCTGGATGTGACACAGGGACTCCGTGGCCACAGCATCACATGCGATTAACTTTTTTACTTCGCACAAGCTGGGACAGGAGCTCCTCAAGAGGAAGCTGACGATGGTAGGAACAGTACGAAAAAACAAGCCAGAGCTCCCACCTCAGCTGTTGAAAATACGGAACAGGCCTATCAATTTATCTAAGTTTGTATTCACGGCCGACACGTCCCTAGTGTCCTACTTTCCAAAGAAAGGCAAATGTGGTACTCATCCGCTCCATAGGGATGGGAGAATCTGTGGCCAGGAACATCAAAAATCATAATGGATTACGATTCCACAAAAGGAGGAGTGGACAATTTAGACAAGCTGGTGACTGGCTACAGCTGCAAAAGAAGAACCCTATGCTGGCCACTTTTGATATTCTTCAACATCTTGGACATCTCCGCGAACACCGCGTTTGTCATGTGGATGGCGTTGAACCCAGATTGGAACAGAGAGACGCTACAAAGGAGACGGCTCTTTCTCTTGGAGCTGGTAAAGGCATTGGTAAGACTTCAAATCCAGAAGAAGCAACATATCCGAAGGACCCCAGCTTCTGCAGCCAGCGTGAGGAGAATTCAGGAGGAGAATACTGGTGCCCCATCTGCCTGACCCACAGAAGTAAGTGTGAGTGATGTTGCATGTTTGTGTGCCTGACTCTCCTACCTTGGCCTGCTGTAACTATATATCTGAGTGATATGTAGGTAAAATTCCAGAACTAAGTGTTTTCATCATTCTAGATTGCTCCAGCTAGCAACAAGAAGAAGCGATGTGTGTGGACCCAAGAAGGACAGGAAGACAGTACACATGCATCACGTGCAAGAAATACATTTGCAACCCACACACAGTAAAACTCTGTCCCTCATGTGGGATGTAGACCAGCCTTAATTTGTGTTCAATGGAGCTCATTTCTAATTTCCATAAAATACTATATGTAAAATTTGTCCATCCAATTGGTTCAAAGCAATAAACATCAATAGTGATGAAAACCTTGTTTAATGTATATTTGTTCAAGATAAACATGATTTATTTCACCCATGTCTTGATTAGAACATTTTATTTAAAAAATTATAAGTAGCGCTTTTATTGATAAATGTGATCTAGCAGAGGTAAATGGCAAATATTAACCATGTATGCTGTCTATATTGTTTGTAATTAATATGTCAACATCGAAGTAGTAACTATTTTTACATAAATTGCTATAGCTGTATTGTTTTAAAAACCCAATAATGTTGTGGGTCCATCAGACCCGCAAAGATTTGGTGGATAACAAAAAGATGAACACGACACAAGGGTTAATGAGATGGGTGGGGCTAAAGCTTAAGAGGGTGTGAATGGTGAATGGGTGTAGACAAAGAAGAGCTCTCCAGTAGGTGTACCAAAACAATCAAGGACCATTTTCTCAAAATTGAGGTTACAAATGTATCAACTTTCAAAGCAGAATTACTTTCCCATTGTTCCTCAACTGTAGTGTGTGATATACCATTTTCTAGCTCTGAGCCTCTACTTTAATCCAATGTAGTAATAAAAAAAAAACATTTTGCTACGTAAGACCGACTCGAGCCGGTCGGTCTGATATGACAAGGTTTGATATCTCCACACTTTGTGAACAAACAAATCAAAAATGTCTCAAGCCATCGCTTTTGACTTCTTCCTTACGGTCTTACCACAGTCTTACCACATGGACACACACACACTAATTTATCTATAAGCCCTGTGGGCATATAAGGATATGGGGACTTGATGGACAGCTCCTTCGAAGCAGGAAATGCTTTAAGAGATAAATCAAATCAAATGTATTTATATAGCCCTGCGTACATCAGCTGATATCTCAAAGTGCTGTACAGAAACCCAGCCTAAAACCCCAAACAGCAAGCAATGCAGGTGTAGAAGCATGGTGGCTAGGAAAAACTCCCTAGAAAGGCCAAAACCTAGGAAGAAACCTAGAGAGGAACCAGGCTATGAGGGGTGGCCAGTCCTCTTCTGGCTGTGTCGGGTGTAGATTATAACAGAACATGGCCAAGATGTTCAAATGTTCATAAATGACCAGCATGGTCAAATAATAATAATCACAGTAGTTGTCGAGGGTGCAGCACCTCAGGAGTAAATGTCAGTTGGCTTTTCATAGCCGATCATTAAGAGTATCTCTACCGCGGTCTCTAGAGAGTTGAAAACAGCAGGTCTGAGACAGGTAGCACGTCCGGTGAACAGGTCAGGGTTCCATAGCCGCAGGCAGAACAGTTGAAACTGGAGCAGCAGCACGGCCAGGTGGACTGGGGATACAGTATACTGTATAGATACAGTATACTGTGAGCGTAAGTGCACATTCAATACATTTCATTGTTATTATTTCTTATAAACAGGACATATTGTGTGTGTGTTCAAATCTCCTTATCTATATCTCTGGACCTACCAGAACACCATAAACCGCTTAACTCGGAAATGTATCTTAGGCCATTAAAAGACATTTGATTTTAATTGGGGGCTGCCCTGGACTATCTGTCCAGACCAAAAAAGTCAGTCTAGATGAAGAGGTGACAGGTTCATGAATGTTTTTTAAGCCTTGAGACAGTTGAGATGTGGATTGTGTGCCATTCAGAGGGTGAATGGGCAAGACAAAATATTTAAGTGCATTTGAAGGGGTATGGTATTAGGTGCCAGGCGCACTGGTTTGTGTTAAGAACTGCAACGCTGCTGGGTTTTCATGCTCAACAGTGTTCCTTGTGTATCAAGAATGGTCCACCACCCAAAGGACACCAAGCCAACTTGACACAACTGTGGGAAGAATTGGAGTTAACATGGGCCAGCATACGCTTTCGACACCTTGTGGAGTCCATGCCCCGACGAATTGAAGCTGTTCTTGGGGCAAAAAAGGGGGTGGGGGTGGTACAACTAAATATTAGGAAGGTGTTCTTAAAAAACTTCTCTGCGCTACGGATCCCTTTAGCGGGATCATTTTCCTAAACAACCGATGAATTGCAGGGCGCAAAATATTACTAACAATATTTATAATCATCAATCACAAGTGAAATATACCAAAACACAGTTTAGCTTGTTGTTAATCCACCTATCGTGTCAGATTTTGAAAATATGCTTTGCAGCGAAAGCAATCCAAGCTTTTGTGAGTGTATCAATCAATGCTACAACAGCTAGCCGCAAGTTAGCATGGTCACGAAAGTCAGAAAAGCAATAAAATGAATCACTTACCTTTGATAATCTTCGGATGTTTGCACTCAGGAGACTCCCAGTTACACAACAAATGTTATTTTTGTAAGATAAATATTACTTTCATAACAAAAATACGCCATTTGGGTTGCGCGTTATGTTCAGAAAACCAAAGCCTCGTTCTGTTCGACGAAAATTCCAAAAAGTATCCGTAATGTTCGTAGAAACATGTCAATTTTTTTTTATAATCAAACCTCAGGTTGTTTTTAACAAACATAATCGATAATATTTCAACCGGACCGTAACCTATTCAATAAAAGAGAGAAAGAAAATGGAGAGCTACCCCTCTGGCGCGCAGGAACTAATCAGAGGACACCTGACTAGTTTTGAAAAATCTCGCTCACTTTTCAAATTAAAAGCCTGAAACTATGTCTAAAGCCTGGTCACAGCCTGAGGAAGCCATTGGAAAAGGAATCTGGTTGATACCCCTTTAAATGGAAGAAAGACGGGACAGGAAACACAGATTTTAAATAAAGAAAATCACTTCCGGGTTATATTTCCTAAGGTTTTCGCCTGCAGAATCAGTTTTGTTATACTCACAGACAATATATTTACAGTTTTGGAAACTTTGGAGTGTTTTCTATCCTAATCTGTAATTATATGCATATTCTACGATCTGGACCTGAGAAATAGTCCGTTTACCTTGGGAACGTTATTTAAAAATAATAATAATAATCTGACCCCTAGCGTCAAGAGGTTAACAAACAAAGATATTTGGTATAGTGTATTTGATGGCAGTTTGCAAAACAAATGCCGATCCGATTGATAAAAATTATCATCAAATCATTCTGCTAGGTAGGTCTAACTTGCAATCAACATTTAATTGGAAAGCCTTAGAAAATGTAATTCAAACAGTGCATGATGGCTGAATTCTGTATCGCAAATATTTAACCCAGATTTCAGACCAAACATTTTAAATAGCTGGTTTGCATACCCATTGTTGCCTTAGCATTTACTGGTAGATGTCATAAGTTGAACCGTCTTTCCTACTACCCTACCGCTGCCGTTATTAAAAAATATATAATTAAGGGGGTAATTCAGCTTTATTCAGCAGATAGTCTAGAATCTAAAATATATTTTGATATGTTTAACACTTTTTTGGTTACTAAACTCAGCAAAAAATGAAACATCCTCACTGTCAACTGCATTTATTTTCAGCAAACTTAACATGTGTAAATATTTGTATGAACATAAGATTCAACAACTGAGACAAACTGAACAAGTTCCACAGACATGTGACTAACATAAATGTATTAATGTGTCCCTGAACAAAGGGGGGGGGGGGTCCAAATCAGAAGTAACAGTCAGTATCTGGTGTGGCCACCAACTGCATTAAGTACTGCAGTGCATATCCTCCTCATGGACTGCACAAGATTTGCCTGTTCTTGCTGTGATCTGCCTTACAACAGGCATACAAGCCCTCAGTCTAGCCTCTCTCAGCCTATTGCGGAGAGTCTGAGCACTGATGGAGGGATTGTGCGTTCCTGATGTAACTCAGGCAGCTGTTGTTGCCATCCTGTACCTGTCCCGCAGGTGTGATGTTCGGCTATACCGATCTTGTGCAGGTGTTGTTACACGTGGTCTGCCACTGCGAGGACGATCAGCTGTCCGTCCTGTCTCCCTGTAGCGCTGTCTTAGGCGTCTCACAGTACGGACATTGCAATTTATTGCCCTGGCCACATCTGCAGTCCTCATGCCTCCTTGCAGCATGCCTAAGGCACGTTCACGCAGATGAGCAGGGACTCAGGGCATCTTTCTTTTGGTGTTTTTCAGAGTCAGTAGAAAGGCCTCTTTAGTGTCCTAAGGTTTCATAACTGTGACCTTAATTGCCTACCGTCTGTAAACTGTTAGTGTCTTAATGACCATTCCACAGATGCATGTTCATTAATTGTTTATGGTTCATTGAACAAGCATGGGAAATAGTGTTAAAACCCTTTACAATGAAGATCTGTGAAGTTATTTGGATTTTTACGAATTATCTTTGAATGACAGGGTCCTGAAAAAGGGACGTTTCTTTTTTGCTGAGTTTACATGACTCCATATGTGTTATTTTGTAGTTTTAAACAAATCAAAATATATTTTATATTTGAGATTCTTCAAAGTAGCCACCCTTTGCCTTGACGACAGCGTTAGACACTCTTGGAATTCACTTAACCAGCTTCACCTGGTATTGTTTTTCCAACAGTCTTGAAGGAGTTCCCACATATGCTGAGCACTTGTTGGCTACTTTTCCTTCACTCTGTGGTCCAACTCACCCCAAACCATCTCAATTGGGTTGAGCTCGGGTGATTGTTGAGTCCAGGTCATCTGATGCAGCACTCCATCACTCTCCTTAGTCAAATAGCCCTTACACAGCCTGGCGGTGTGTTGGGTCATTGTCCTGTTGTAAAAACACTAAGTGCAAACCAGATGGGATGGCGTATCGCTGCAGAATGCTATGGTAGCCATGCTGGTTAGGTGTACCCTTGAATTCTAAATCACAGACAATGTCACCAGCATAGCTCCCCCACACCATCACACGTCCTCCTCCATGCTTCACGGTGGGAACCACACATGCGGAGATCATCCATTCACATACTCTGCATCTCACAAAGACACGGCGGTTGGATGCAAAAATCTTAAATTTGGACTCATCAGACCAAAGGACAGATTTCCACCGGTCTAATGTCCATTGCTCGTGTTTCTTGGCCCAAGCAAGTCTCTTCTTATTATTGGTGTCCTTCAGTAGTCGTTTCTTTGCAGGAATTCGACAATGAAGGCTTGATTCACGCAGTCTCCTCTGAACACTTGATGTTGAGATGTGTTTAATACTTGAGGGCGGCAGGTAGCCTATTGGTTAGAGTTTGCTGGATCAAATCCACAAACTGACAAGGTAAAAATCTGTCGTTCTGCCCCTGAACAAGGCAGTTATTAACCCACTGTTCCCTGATTGGCCGTCATTGTAATTAAGAATTTGTTCTTAACTGGCTTGCCTAGTTAATTAAAGGTTACATTTAAATAAATACAAAATAAAACTTGATCTCTGTGAAGCATTTATTTGGGTTGCAATTTCTGAGGCTCGTAACTCTAGGGAATTTATCCTCTGCAGCAGAGCCAGTTTCATCATACCGCTTGAAGGTTTTTGCGACTGCACTTGAAGAAACTGTCAAAGTTCTTGACATTTTCCGGTTTGACTGACCTTCATGTCTTTAATAACGGTAATAACGGACTGTCGTTTCTCTTCGCTTATTTGAGCTGTTCTTGCCATAATATTGACTTGGTCTTATACCAAATAGGGCTATCTTCTGTATATCACCCCTACCTTGTCACAACACAACTGATTGGCTCAAACGCATTAGGTAGAAACGACATTCCACAAATGAACTTTTAACAATGCACACCTGTTTATTGAAATGCATTCCAGGTGACTACTGAATGCCAAGAGTGTGCAAAGCTGTCATCAAGGCAAAGGGTGGCTACTTTGAAGAATCTCTAACACTTTTTTGATTTCTACATGATTCCATATGTGCTATTTTGTAAGTTTGATGTCTTCACTATTATTTTACAATGTAGAAAATAGTTTAAATGAAGAAAAGCCCTGGAATGAGTAGGTGTCCAAACTTTTGACTGGAACAGTATACTTTTATTTATATATATTCCTTTATTATTTTCCCCTAACCAAGACTGAGACCTATTATTTGTTTTACAATGATATGCAGACGTTACCCAGTACATTAGTTTAGTCCGCTAATTGGAGTAAACTAATGGACAACAACACAGACTTCTGCTTCCAGTTTATACATATACATTTTACAAATCACAGACACTTTTTTTTTACAATAGTTTTCTTTAGTTTGTTTTTAATCCCATCCTTCAGCTTTCCTCAACCCCTCCAATCTATCTCTGAAGAACATCCAGTTTTGATTTCTATTTGCCATATATTTTTAACTGTGCTGTTTCACAAAAGTTCTGAACCTATATACATTTTACGGACACACAGTGGCGACCTGTCATTCAGGGAGGGAGGGGCATGATCCCCACACTTGTAGCTTACCTGTTTTGCATAATATTTTGGCATTAATATGTGTCACATATTAGTTTGCAAACAATGTAAACAATATTTTTTGCTTTCTTGATTAAGGCAGCTCCAAAATGCAGGTGTTTCAGCCTAGCTGAGTGCTTTCTGTGGTAGTGGGACAGCCAGTGGAAAAAAAGAGCGTAGGTGTTGGTAATATTCTCTAGTTGCGCCATAATTAGCTCAGTGTTCTGTCACTCATGGGGACAGTATGTCACCGCCATGATTGACTGGCACGGAGGGTTTCCAAAACCTCCCAATGGAGAGTGGGCATCCCTGTATGTCGAGCCATGCAACATAATACATTTTTTTGTATTATTTTTTAAATGGATTTAACCTTTTTAACTAGGAAAGTCAATTAAGAACAAATTCTTATTTGCAATGACGGCCAAACCTTAACCCGGACGACGCTGGACCAATTGTGGACCGCCCTATGGGACTCCCAATCACGGCCGGTTGTGATACAGCCTGGAATCGAACCGAGGTCTGTAGTGACGCCTCTAGCACTGAGATGCAGTGCCTTAAACCACTGCACCTAATTATCAGTATTAATGGACAGCATTCTCCATGTCTCTCTTTCCCTCTCATCTCCTCTCTCTTCTCTCTAATTCTTCTTCTCCTTCAGCCTTTGTAAGAGTCAGTAGCTTAGTGAAATTATTGTGTAACATAATATGTGTAATTTGTTTTATGGCTTATGGCCTGTAGTAGGCCAAACGTTATGCTATGTGTGTGTGTGTGTGTGTGTGTGTGTGTGTGTGTGTGTGTGTGTGTGTGTGTGTGTGTGTGTGTGTGTGTGTGTGTGTGTGTGTGTGTGTGTGTGTGTGTGTGTGTGTGTGTGTGTGTGTGTGAGTGTTTATGTGCACGTGCGTGTTTGTGTCTAAAGTGTATGTGTGAGTCGACTAATCCATGCATAAAGATTGCACTTAAGTTAATTGAAATACCATATCTGAACTGAAGGTGATTAATCAAATTATAATTCTGAAACCCCAGCGATATGGATTTGCTTCCACTCCATTCATTTGAATTAAGTGTGAGATTCCGGTACGGCCCAATTGTGAATTCAATTTTGATTGATCTCCCATAGTCAATACATACTGTAGCGACTCACAATAAGCTTAGCAAGTTACTCCCTGCCTGTTACTCCCTCCCTGTTTACAAGATCACACTCACACTTCATATAACAGACTATGCACTGACTCAAAAACGCAACTCATGACATTTCTTTTTGTCAACATAGGGTGCAAATTTACCCATAATTGTAAACTGCCTTTTTTAAATGTTTTTATTATTTCACCTATTTCATTTAACCAGGTAGGCTAGTTTAGAACAAGTTCTCATTAACAACTGCGACCTGGCCAAGAATAAAGCAAAGCAGTTCGACACATACAATAACACGGAGTTACACATGGAATAAACAAACATACAGTCAATAATACAGTAGAAAAAAGTCTATATACAGTGTGTGCAAATGAGGTAAGATAAGGGAGGTAAGCAATAAATAGGCCATGGTGGCGAAGTAATTACAATACACCAATTAAACACTGGAGTGATTGATGTGCAGAAGATGAATGTGCAAGTAGAGATACTGGGGTGCAAAGGAGAAAGATAAATAAAAAATACAGTATGGGGATGAGGTAGTTGGATGGGCTATATTACAGATGGGCTATGTACAGGTGCAGTGATATGTGAGCTGCTCTGACATCTGGTGCTTAAAGCTCTTGAGGGATATATGAGTCTCCAGCTTCAGTGATTTTTGCAGTTCGTTCCAGTCATTGGCAGCAGAGAACTGGAAGGAAAGGCGGCCAAAGCAGTAATTGGTTTTGGGGGGGACCAGTGAGATATACCTGCTGGAGTGCGTGCTACGGGTGGGTGCTGCTATGGTGACCAGTGAGCTGAGATAAGGCGGGGATTTACCTAGCAGAGACTTGTAGATGACCTGGAGCCAGTGGGTTTGGCGACGAGTATGAAGCGAGGGCCAGCCAACGAGAGCGTACAGGTAGCAATGGTGGGTATTATATAGGGCTTTGGTGACAAAACGGATAGCACTGTTATAGACTGCATCCAATTTGTTGATGCTATTGAGGCTATCGCCGAAGTCGAGAATCGGTAGGATGGTCAGTTTTACGAGGGTATGTTTGGCAGCATGAGTGAAGGATGCTTTGTTGCGAAATAGGAAGCTGATTCTAGATTTAATTTTGGATTGGAGATGCTTGATGTGAGTCTGGAAGGAGAGTTTACAGTCTAACCAGACACCTAGGTCTTTGTAGTTGTCCACATATTCTAAGTCAGAACCGTCCAGAGTAGTGATGCTGGACGGGCGGGCAGGTGCGGGACGCGATTGGTTGAAGAGCATGCATTTAGTTTTACTTGCATTTAAGAGCAGTTGGAGGCAACGGATGGAGAGTTGTATGGCATTGAAGCTCGTCTGGACGTTAGTTAACACAGTGTCCAAAGAAGGGCCGGAAGTATACAGAATGGTGTCGTCTGCGTAGAGGTGGATCAGAGAATCACCAGCAGCAAGAGCGACATCATTGATGTATACAGAGAAGAGAGTCGGCCTGAGAATTGAACCCTGTGGCACACCAATAGAGACTGCCAGAGGTCCAGACACCAGGCCCTCCGATTTGACACACTGAATTCTATGAGAGAAGTAGTTGATGAACCAGGCGAGGCAGTCATTTGAGAAACCAAGGCTGTTTAGTCTGCCGATAAGAATGTGGTGATTGACAGAGTCGAAAGCCTTGGCCAGGTTGATGAATACGGCTGCACAGTAATGTCTCTTATCGATGGCGGTTATGATGTCGTTTAGGACCTTGAGCGTGGCTGAGGTGCACCCATGACCAGCTCGGAAACCAGATTGCATTACGGAGAATGTACTGTGGGATTCAAAATGGTCAGTAATCTGTTTGTTAACTTGGCTTCCGAAGACCTTAGATAGGCAGGGTAGTATAGATATAGGTCTGTAGCAGTTTGGGTCTAGAGTGTCTCCCCCTTTGAAGAGGGAGATGATCGTGGCAGCTTTCAAATCTTTGGGAATTTTAGACGATACAAAAGAGAGGTTGAACAGGCTAGTAATAGGGGTTGCAACAATTTCGGCAGATAGTTTTAGAAAGAGAGGGTCCAGATTGTCTAGCCCGACTGATTTGTAGGGGTCCAGATTTTGCAGTTCTTTCAGAACATCAGCTATCTGGATTTGGGTGAAGGAGAAATGTGGGATGCTTGGGCGAGTTGCTGTGGGGGGTGCCGGGCAGTTGACCGGGGTAGGGGTAGCCAGGTGGAAAGCATGTCCAGCCGTAGAAAAATGCTTATTGAAATTCTCAAATATAGTGGATTTATTGTTGGTGACAGTGTTTCCTAGCCTCAGTGCAGTGGGCAGCTGGGAGGAGGTTCTCTTATTCTCCATGGACTTTACAGTGTCCCAGAACTTTTTGATTTTGTGCTACAGGATGCAAATTTCTATTTGAAAAAGTTAGCCTTAGCTTTCCTAACTGCCTGCGTATATTGGTTCCTAACTTCCCTGAAAAGTTGCATATCATGGGGGCTATTCGATGCTAATGCAGAACGCCACAGGATTTTTTTGTGCTGGTCAAGGGCAGTCAGGTCTGGAGTGAACCAAGGGCGTTATCTGTTCCTGGTTCTACATTTTTTGAATGGAGCATGCTTATTTAAGGTGGCGTGGAAGGCACTTTTAGAGAATAACCAGGCGTCCTCTACTGACGGAATGAGGTCAATGTCATTCCAGGATACCCGGCCAGGTCGATTAGAAAGGCCTGCTCGCTGCAGTGTTTTAGAGAGCATTTGACAGTGATGAGGGGTGGTCGTTTGACCGCAGACCCATTACGGATGCAGGCAATGAGGCAGTGATCGCTGAGATCTTGGTTGAAAACAGCAGAGGTGTATTTGGAGGGCAAGCTGGTTAGGATGATATGAGGGTGCCCGTGTTTATGGATTTGGGGTTGTACCTGGTAGGTTCATTTATAATTTGTGTGAGATTGAGGGCATCAAGCTTAGATTGTAGGATGGCCGGGGTGTCCCTGCATGTCCCAGTTTAGGTCACCTATCAGCACGAGCTCTGAAGATAGATGGGGGGCAATCAATTCACATATGCTGTCCAGGGCACAGCTTGGGGCAGAGGGTGGTCAATAGCAAGCGGCAACGGTGAGAAACTTGTTCCTGGAAATGTGGATTTTTAAAAGTAAAAGCTCAAATTGTTTGGGTATAGACCAGGATAGTAAGACAGAACTCTGCAGGTTATATCTGGAGTAGATTGCAACTCCGCCCCCTTTGGCAGTTCTATCTTGGCGGGAAATTTTATAGTTAGGGATGGAAATTTCTGGGTTTTTGGTGGTCTTCCTAAGCCAGGATTCAGACAAGGCTAAGACATCCGGGTTGGCAGAGTGTGCTAAAGCAGTGAATAAAACAAACTTAGGGAGGAGGCTTCTAATGTTAACATGCATGAAACCAAGGCTCTTACGGTTACAGAAGTCAACAAATGAGAGCACCTGGGGAATAGAAGTGGAGCTAGGCACTGCAGGTCCTGGATAAACCTCTACATCACCAGAAGAACAGAGGAGGAGGAGGATAAGGGTATGGCTAAAGGCTATAAGAACTGGTCGTCTAGTACGTTCGGAACAGAGAGTAAAAAGAGCAGGTTTCTGGGCGCGATAGAATAGATTGAAGGAACAATGTACAGACAAAGATATGGTAGAATGTGAGTACATTGTAGGTAAACGTAGGCATTGAGTGATGAGAGATGAGAGAGATATAGTCTCTAGAAACATTTAAACCAGGTGATGTCATCGCATATGTGGGAGGTGGAACTAAATGGTTGGTTAATTTATATTGAGCAGGGCTAGAGGCTCTACAGTGAAATAAAACAATAATCACTAACCAGGACAGTAATGGACAAGGCATATTGATATTAGGAAGAGGCATGCATAGCCGAGTGATCATAGGGGTCCAGTGAATGGATGGGCTGGCTGGAGACACGGCGATTCAGACAGCTAGCAGGCCGGGGCTAGCAAGCTAAGCTACTCAGTCAAAACAGAAAATGTGTGTCAGTCTGTCTCTTGTGAAAACAGTGAACAACTTGTGAACATTTTTGAATTATAATAATATATTGTCACGTTCTGACCATAGTTCTTGTGTGTTTTGCTTGTTTTAGTGTTGGTCAGGACGTGAGCTGGGTGGGCATTCTATGTTGTGTGTCTAGTTTGTCTGTTTCTATGTTTGGCCTAATATGGTTCTCAATCAGAGGCAGGTGTTTTGTGTTGTCTCTGATTGGGAATCATATATAGGTAGGCTTGTTTTGTGTTGGGGTTTGTGGGTGGTTGTTTCCTGTCTTTGTGTTTTCTCTGCACCAGATAGGGCTGTATCGGTTTGCCACATTTTGTTATTTTGTTATTTGTAAGTGTTCACAGTTTTGTAATTAAATATGTTGAGCACTGGCTACGCTGCGTGTTGGTCCGATCCCTGCTACACCTTCTCTTCTCTTGAAGAGGAGGAAGGCTGCCGTTACATATATACTGTGGAGCCAGAGGGATCTTAGAGGGATGTCGCGACGGAGGAAAATCTGTTTTAGCCTCCACGTGTCTTAAGTCTAAGACAATATTAAAATTACGTAGGCCAAAACTTAAATTACATCACTTTGATCTAGCGCTCCCTTTATTTTGTTTATGGCATCAGTACGGGCAGTGGTCTAAAGTTGACCATATTTGATCTTTCACAAATATTGAGCGAAAAAAATAAAAAAACATCTGTGAAAATAAATGACCTGCTTGTTCCCGTTGGCAGAGCCCTGCCGCGTCAGTTGGTGCCCATTGCCATGGTAAATATAACTGCTGTGTGTATGTCACACTCTGATCTGTTTCACCTGTCTTTGCCTCCACCCCCCTCCATGTGTCGACCATCTTCCCCATTATCCCCTGTGTTCCGTTTTTCTGTTGCCATTTCATTTTGTTCGTCAAACCTACCAGTGGTTTTCCCCTTGCTCCTGTCTTATCTATAGTTCCTGTTTTCTAGTTTTGACCTTTCTGCCTGCCCTGACCATGAGCGTAACTGCTGTCCTGTATCTTTGCCCCACTACTCTGGATTACCGACCTCTGCCTGCCCTGACCCTGAGACTGTCTGCCGTCCAATACCTTTGCCCCACTATTCTGGATTACCGATCTCTGCCTGACCTAACCCTGAGCCTGCCTGCCGTCCTGTACCTTTGCCTGCCCGTGTTCGATTTAATAAACATTTGTTACTTTGATACTGTCTACACCTGGGTCTTACCTTCAAACATGATAGTGTATGTATGTATGTATGTATGTATGTGTAAGAGAAAGAGTGAGTG
Organism: Salvelinus alpinus; assembly: GCF_045679555.1. Classification (NCBI taxonomy): domain Eukaryota; kingdom Metazoa; phylum Chordata; class Actinopteri; order Salmoniformes; family Salmonidae; genus Salvelinus; species Salvelinus alpinus. Next base: position 48,052,175 of record NC_092105.1, on the reverse strand, counting down.
TGTGTGTGCACACGTGTGTGTGTGGCGTGAGGCCCAGAATGATCAAATACAGGCACCTCCCTGCCAGCCAAATTCATTCTGCTCCAAGATTTAAAGGAAACTTAAATCTGTTTTACCTCATTTCTACCAGCATGTTACAAGTACAATCAGAGGGAAAAACTCTAGACCACTGTGATGGCATTTTCCTGTATTACCACATGAGGAGAGTTACAAACCACACACCAGTCAGAGTTATACTTAAACTTAATCTTTAATAATATGATCTTTACAATAGCCATTTGACTCTCAGATCAATTCACTATCTATAATGAATTTTGAGAGTCCCTACAAAAGAATACAAAGATCTTTTATAGCCAAGATACACCCATCTCAACTTACATGACGAACCACAGATCTTAGGAACAGTTCACAAAGGGACTTTATAATTGAGAAAGGAGTATCCCTTAGCCAGACAACATTCGCTATAAATTATCGCTCAGTTTGGTCCCCAAGACGAGGTTCTAATCTCGTTCCTGGTACTTCATAGCACAGAACTATTACCTCATCCAATGGCATAACTCAATTGTCAACTCTAGATACACCCATCTCAAGTAAATGATCCATGCAGTCATTTTACCTCTACCTACATGTACATATTACCTCAGTTACCTCGACTAACCTGTGCCCCCGCACATTGACTCTGTATTGGTACTCCCTGTATATAGCCTCGCTACTGTTATTTTATTGTTGCTCCTTAATTATTTATTTTCCTATTTTTATAATTGTTTTATTTTATTTATTCATTTTAAATACTTTCTTAAAACTGCATTGTTGGTTTAAGGGCTTGTAAGTAAGGTCTACCTACACCTGTTGTATTTGGCGCATGTGACAAAAACAATTTGATTTGATATCCAGAGGAAGATAACACCATCCACTTGTGGAAGTCTGCATTAGGACGAAGAGATGTGTGGAGATGTGCTATATTAATTTGTATGATATTGTGAAAATAATATGATAAGACAACCATATCTAACTAAGCAGACACTTTTGTCCAAATCCACTAACAGTATGTGCGTGTGATCCATTGAAACCACAACCTTTGTGTAGCACTAAGCTCTCAGCAAATGAGCCACACAGTGTGTGTGAAAAGTAGTCGTAATAATTTGATGTGAATTGAATTGTGTGGAACACTGTTTCCTTTCTCACTGTTTCTCATTATCATATTCTATTTGCTGTACTTTTCTAACCACACGGACGGTAGATTGTGTCGTGACTTTACTTTCATTAATCTGATGACTGTTATTTGTTTAATCCCCTAAGTTTTAAATTAATCATGTAGCAATTAACTCATTAGGAATTTGGGGCACCACGGAAGAGGTTGTTTAAAGAGTTACCATCTCCCGAATTAAACTCTATAAGGTATGTACCTATCACATCCATAAACAGTCAATTTATTAAATCATAAATTGACTCTTATCATATCTGACCCGAAACTAGGCATATGTCCCTCTGTATCGCCTTGTGGTCGAGTGCCTTGCAGTTGACGTACCAAGCAATGATGAAGCCAGTCAAGGGGCTCTCAATGGTGCAGCTGTAGAATGTTTTGATTATCTGAGAGCCCATGCCAAATATTTTCAGCCTCCTGTGGGGGAAGATGCGCTGTCGTGCCTTCTTCACAACTGTGTGGGTGTGTGTGGACTATGTTAATTCCTTGATGTGGACACTGAACTTGGAGCTCCAGTACAGCTCCTATTCCTGTAGTCCACGAGCAGCTCCTTGGTCTTGCTGACATTGAAGGAGAGGTTGTTGTCCTGGCACCGCACAGCCTGGTCTCTGACCTCATCCCTATAGGCTGCCTCATCGTCATCGGTGATCAGCAAACCATTGTGTCGTCAGCAAACTTGATGATGTTGTTGGAGTTGTGCACGACCATGTAGTCATGGGTGAACAGGGAGTGCAGGAGGGGACTAAGCACATACCCCTGAGGGGCCCACGTGTTGATGGTCAGCGTGGCAGATGTGTTGTTGCCTACCCTCACCGCCTGAGGGCAGCCCATCAGGAAGTCAAGGATCCAGTTGCAGAGGGAGGTGTTCAGTCCCAGGGCTGGTGTGGAGTGTGAGAGGAAAAATTACATGATTATGTTATAATACTTTTATTGCATCAAATGGTTGTTTTATTCGACAGAATAGAGTATTCTTAACTATTGTGTGTATCTCCCAGAGGATGGGCCTCTAGGAGATAACACTGACAGGAGATTTACGATGTCTTTTGGGTGTTAAAACCTAAAAAGCATTCCAGAGCATGATATACCGTACCAGGGAGAGATGGTTCCAATTTGGAGTCGGAGGGACATACACTGGTCTATACAATGTTGACACAGCAGATACTGTCTGCTACGTATTATAGGTATCTTTCATACAAATCTTAACCTTGTGACCCATTCCATATGTCTGTTGTTCGCCATGTAGGTTGAAAGGGGTGTATCTTGGCTATAAAAGACCTTGGTACTTTTTATCGGTGCTCTCAACGGACCATCAGAGACGATGATTCGCCGACCAGCCATCACTATTTCAAAGCTCTCACTATTAAAGATTTAGTTTAAGTATAACTCTGACTTGTGTGATAAGTTTGTCTCTCCTCATTTGATAGTAAAGAAATTAACCATCACAGGAGCCAAGCCTGCCCGGGACATGGAGGGATGGAGCCTGTCTCTATAATGGCAGGATTAGGTGGGATTAGCAGAGAATAGGGAGAGTCAGGTGGGCAAGCATAACAGTGGGAATTTTTGCAAACAGGGTGGTGTGTGTGTGTGTGTGACGTGTGTTTCTGCAAAATAAGATAGAGAGTGTAGTATAGACAGAGAGAGAGAGGTGGAGTGATGACGACAAAGTTGTTTCCTAATAATTATGTGTAATTGTCACGACTTCCGCCAAAGTCGGCTCCTCTCCTTGTTCGGGCGGCGTTCGGCGGTCGACGTCACCGGTCTTCTAGCCATCGCCGCTCCATTTTTCATTGTTCCATTTGTTTTGTCTTGTTCCCCGCACACCTGGTTTACATTCCCTAATCACACTGCATATACTGTATATATTCCTCTATTCCCCCCAAGACTTTGTGTGGAATTGTTTTGTTTTGTGTTTATTGTATCACGCCAGTCTGGGTTTTTCACCCTGGGCATTGCCTGTACCCTATTGGGGGAAATTTTTGTGAAACTTATGGTTGTATTCTTGACGGTATTTTGCGCTTGTCACTTTTGCCGGTTGGCTTGAGATGTAGCTGTTTGCGCCTGTCTGTTATTGCTCTTGGCAAATAAAGTCGCCTGATCACCTATCTCTGCTCTCCTGCACTTGACTCGAATGACCAGCAGCGAAAACCCTGACAGTAATTTATAGGAAACAGTCATTAGCCCCCGTTAAGAATGACTAGGCATCACTCGACTTTCGGGAGTCACTTTGGCCGAGACGACTTTAGATTGTTCATAACATTGGTGTGACGCAACCAAGGGATGGAGGTGCAACCATTAATTGCTTTTGCTTCTCAGAGACTTGCTTCTTAGAATGTCCCTACTAACGTTCTGGGAATGCAGAGGTAACCCAACATTGTTTGCTGGGATGATTCACGCTCTTATGAAATGTTATCTAATAAAACATGTTTGAAAGGGATAATTCTGAATTTTGGCAATGAAGCCCTTTAACTACTTCCCCGGAGTCCTGAAGTATCTCTTTAATTATATTTCTGTTCATGTAGCCTGTTTTCACTTAAGATACGTCTTTAGCTTTTTCCTTCTGATAGGTTGATCTCAGGTTAATCATAAAAAAACAGAGCTTGATTGATTTGATTCGAAAAGAGGTCACTCAATCAGCACAAATACGAACCATTTAAAGGTCACGTAATCGTATGTACTTCTCTGCTAAATAAAAATGACGAATCTATCTCTTGCAATCCTACAATATAAATCATATTCCGAACAAAACACCTTTTGCCACTCCCCTAATGAAACATCTTTATCGCAAAAAAAACCCTGAATAAACTCTGTTTATTTCTATGTGTTTGTTCCAGTCTAATTGCTTAAGAAACCAGTGTATTTGCTCTCGATTGGTGTCCCTAAAGTGCCCTCTCCCATTTCTTTCCACAGGTTGGTGTTTGGTCACATAATACAAAAGAGACACAATTCTCTCTGATCTCCCATGCTGTCACTTCCTTCCACTACTGTCACCATGGAGCTGGGTTAGCTCATTAGAGGCATGGGCTGCGTCTGAAATGTCACCTTTTTCCAATATAGGGCTCTTGTCAAAAATAGTACACGAAAGAAAGAAACAAAGAAAGAAACAAAGAAATGTATCACACTGTAGTTACTCTGCTATAAGGCAATATAGTGCAGCCAAGTACTAACAGCAGTCAGAAGACATGTTCGACATCACAAGTCACTTTGCACAATAGTATTTGAGGGCAAAACAACAGGAGTGTTACAATTGTTACAGGCAACAAACTCTCTCGTTCTATTCAGGCGCACACCGGTGACTCATCACACTCCACACCCAGCTTCACCCACTAACATCTTCTTCTTATCAATAGTAAGTAGTGTAAATTAGCTCACAGCACCGACCTACTCCCCGGAGACGCCACGCGTCGCTGTGTTCCATAAACATCTGAAGGCTGTTTATTTACAGGTTTAGCCACTATCTCTGGAGAATCTGCGAAAGGGTAAACACTGCAATGTGTTGTTATTTGAAAGGGGACGATGTAAGAAGAGTGTGAGTTTGTGCTTAGGGAATGCTCGTGTTGTGATGGGGGGGGGGGAGGAGTTGACAACGCTTTTTGTTGATTTCGAGAGGTGTTTGTTGGTTTTTGGGAAGTTGTGTTTTTGCACAAGCTAAGGAAGTTGACAACAAATGAAAATAGCTTATTTACGTTGCAAAGTGAGGATTAAAGTAGGAGTGAAAAAAGGTTGTCTACTTTGGTGTATGTGTTGGCGTAGAGGGGTGTTTAGGATAAAGAGGAATATTGAATTGGTCATGTATAATTCCTGGTTCAGTTGAGGTGTTATGAGTGTATTGGTGAACTTTACCCCTTGAAAAATACTAAACAACCTTAGTACGATACCCAACAACCTTACCAAAATATTGTAGCCTTTTGTTATAATGGTTTTGGAATCACAGCTATGCTAGCTATTGCTAATCTTTACCCCTTGAAAAATACTAAACAACCTTAGTACAACACCCAGCAACCCCACCAAAAGATTTGAGCCTTTTGGTATAATAGTTTTGTAATGACAGCTACAGTGCATTCGGAAAGTATTCAGACCTCTTGACTTTTTCCACATTTTGTTACATTACGGCTTTATTCTAAAATGGCAGCATCATGCTGTGGGGATGTTTTTCAACGGCAGGGACTGGGGGACTTGTCAGGTTTTAGGAAAAGATTAATGGAGCAAAGTACAGAGATATCCTTTTTTATATTTTTTATATTTCACCTTTATTTAACCAGGTAGGCCAGTTGAGAACAAGTTTTCATTTACAACTGCGACCTGGCCAAGATAAAGCAAAGCAGGTTGAACAGACTAGTAATAGGTGTTGCGGCAATGGCGGCGGAACATTTTAGGAAGAGACGGTCCAGATTGTCTAGCCCGGCTGATTTGTAGGGATCCCGATTTTGCAGCTCTTACAGGACATCAGCTGTCTGGATTTGGTTGAAGGAGAAGCGAGAAGGGGGGGGGGGGGGCTTGGGAGAGTTGTTGTGGGGGGTGCAGAGCTGTACTGGCGTGGCCAGCCGTAGAGAAATGCTTTTTTTAAATTCTCGATTATCGTGGATTTATTGGTGGTGACAGTGTTTCCTAGCCTCAGTGCAGTGGGCAGCTGGGAGGAGGTGCTCTTATTCTCCATGGACTTTACAGTGTCCCAAATCCTTGATGAAAACCTGCTCCAGAGCACACCTCAGACTGGGGCAAAGGTTCACCTTCCAACCGGACAACGACCCTAAGCACATAGTCAAGACAACCCTGGAGTGGCTTCGGGACCAGTCTCTGAATGTCCTTGAGTGGCTCAGCCAGAGCCCGGACTTGAACCAGATCGAACATCTCTGGAGAGACCTGAAAATATCTGTGCAACAACGCTCCCCATCCAACCTGACAGAGCTTGAGAGGATCTGCAGGGAAGAATGGGAGAAACTCTCCAAATACAGGTGTGCGAAGCTTTTAGCGTCATACCCAGGAAGACTCGAGGCTGTAATAACTGCCAAAGGTGCTTCAACAAAGTACTGAGTAAAGGGTCTGAATATTTATGTAAATGTGATATTTAATACTTTACTTTCTTTAATTTTTTACAGTTTTTGCTTTGTCATTATGGGGTATTGTGTTTAGATTGATGAGAAAAAACAAAACAATTTAATCAATTTAGAATAAGGCTATAACGTAACAAAATGTGGGAAAAGTCAAGGGGTCTGAATACTTTCCGAATGCACTGGAGACAGTTGTGTGCCTTTTGAAATCATGTCCAATCAATTTAATTTACCACAAGTGGACTCCAATCAAGTTGTAGAAACATCTCAAGGATGATCAATGGAAACAGGATGCACCTGAGCTCAATTTCAAGTCTCAAAGCAAAGGGTCTGACTACTTACAGTGGGGAGAACAAGTATTTGATACACTGCCGATTTTGCAGGTTTTCCTACTTACAAAGCATGTAGAGGTCTGTCATTTTTATCATAGGTACACTTCAACTGTGAGAGACGGAATCTAAAACAAAAATCCAGAAAATCACATTGTATGATTTTTAAGTAATTAATTTGCATTTTATTGCATGACATAAGTATTTGATCACCTACCAACCAGTAAGAATTCTGGCTCTCAAAGACCTGTTAGTTTTTCTTTAAGAAGCCCTCCTGTTCTCCACTCATTACCTGTATTAACTGCACCTGTTTGAACTCGTTACCTGTATAAAAGACACCTGTCCACACACTCAATCAAACTCAATCAAACTCCAACCTCTCCACAATGGCCAAGACCAGAGAGCTGTGTAAGGACATCAGGGATAAATTGTAGACCTGTACAAGGCTGGGATGGGCTACAGGACAATAGCCAAGCAGCTTGGTGAGAAGGCAACAACTGTTGGCGCAATTATTAGAAAATGGAAGAAGTTCAAGATGACGGTCAATCACCCTCGGTCTGGGGCTCCATGCAAGATCTCACCTCGTGGGGCATCAATGATCATGAGGAATGTGAGGGATCAGCCCAGAACTACACGGCAGGACCTGGTCAATGACCTGAAGAGAGCTGGGACCACAGTCTCAAAGAAAACCATTAGTAACACACTACGCCGTCATGGATTAAAATCCTGCAGCGCACGCAAGGTCCCCCTGCTCAAGCCAGCGCATGTCCAGGCCCGTCTGAAGTTTGCCAATGACCATCTGGATGATCCAGAGGAGGAATGGGAGAAGGTCATGTGGTCTGATGAGACAAAAATAGAGCTTTTTGCTCTAAACTCCACTCGCCGTGTTTGGAGGAATAGAAGGATGAGTACAACCCCAAGAACACCATCCCAACCGTGAAGCATGGAGGTGGAAACATCATTCTTTGGGGATGCTTTTCTGCAAAGGGGACAGGACGACTGCACCGTATTGAGGGGAGGATGGATGGGGCCATGTATCGCGAGATCTTGACCAACAACCTCCTTCCCTCAGTAAGAGCATTGAAGATGGGTCGTGGCTGGGTCTTCCAGCATGACAACGACCCGAAACACACAGCCAGGGCAACTAAGGAGTGGCTCCGTAAGAAGCATCTCAAGGTCCTGGAGTGGCCTAGCCAGTCTCCAGACCTGAACCCAATAGAAAATCTTTGGAGGGAGCCGAAAGTCCGTATTGCCCAGCGACAGCCCCGAAACCTGAAGGATCTGGAGAAGGTCTGTATGGAGGAGTGGGCCAAAATCCCTGCAGTGTGTGCAAACCTGCTCAAGAACTACAGGAAACGTATGATCTCTGTAATTGCAAACTAAGGTTTCTGTACCAAATATTCAGTTCTGCTTTTCTGATGTATCAAATACTTATGTCATGCAATAAAATGCAAATTAATTACTTAAAAATCATACAATGTGATTTTCTGGATTTTTGTTTTAGATTCCTTCTCTCACAGTTGAAGTGTACCTATGATAAAAATTACAGACCTCTACATGCTTTGTAAGTAGGAAAACCTGCAAAATTGTCAGTGTATCAAATACTTGTTCTCCCCACTGTATGTAAATAAGGTATTTCTGTTTTTTGTTTTTAATACATTTGCAAAAACTTCCAAAAAACCTGCTTTCACTTTGTCTTTATAGGGTATTGTGTGTAGATTGATTGGCTGTAGCGAAATGTTGAAAAATGGAAGGGGTCTGAATACTTTCGGAATGCGCTGTATGCATGCTATGCTAGCTATCGCTTCAAGAACCAGGTGTGTGCATCTATTGAGCCATCTTTATTGAACTTCATGTTCTGCCAGGTGGCAGTATAACCATATCATTACATCTCCCCGCAAAAAAACTAAAGTCTAAGGAGCTCCTTTCGTACCTCAGACTCAGTGGCCGCCTGGAGGAAGAAGCTGTGTAGCGTGGCAGTGGAAAAAAAGGGAGGAGCATCAGGGCTAGTCATATTAGAAGGGCTAGGAAATGAGGAAGTGTTGGACGGGCAAGGAGGCGTGGCTGAGTCAAATAGGAATCCTGACTTAATGAAGTGTTAATTAAAGAGCTCAGCCATATGCTCCCTGTCAGTAACAACCACATCATCAACATTAAGGGACATTGGCAACTGAGGAGGAGGGTTTATTCTTTAGGTGTTTCACAGTTTTTCAGAACTTCTTGCCATTAGACCCACAGATAGAGAACTGCTTTTTAAAGTAATAGCCTGTGTGCACCTATTTCTCATTTGCCTGAACCTGAGTACGGTGGGAACAACACATGCAGAGATCATCCGTTCACCTACTCTGCTTCTCACAAAGACACGGCGGTTGGAACCAAAAATGTCTAATTTGGACTCATCAGACCAAGGGACAGATGTCATCCCAGAGTCGCCTCTTCACTGTTGACGTTGAGACTGGTGTTTTGCGGGTACTATTTAATGAAGGTGCCAGTTGAGGACTTGTGAGGCGTCTGTTTCTCAAACTAGACACTCTAATGTACTTGTCCTCTTGCTCAGTTGTGCACCAGGGCCTCCCACTCCTCTTTCTATTTTGGTTAGGGCCAGTGTGCGCTGTTCTGTGAAGGGAGTAGTACACAGTGTTGCCGGGATCTTCCGTTTATTGTCAATTTCTCTCATGGAAAAGCCTTCATTTCTCAGATCGTGAATAGACTGATGAGTTTCAGAAGAAAGTTCTTTGTTTCTAGCCATTTTGAGCCTGTAATTGAACTCACAAATGCTGATGCTCCAGGTACTCAACTAGCCTAAAGAAGGCCAGTTTTATTGCTTCTTTAATCAGGACAACAGTTTTCAGCTGTGCTAACATAATTGCAAAAGAGTTTTCTAAAGATCAATTAGCCTTTTAAAATGATAAACTTGGATTAGCTAACACAACGTGCCATTGGAACACCGGCCTCTTTACGGCTATATAGATATTCCATGAAGAAATCTACCGTTTCCAGCTACAATAGTCATTTACAACATTAACAATGTCTACACTGTATTTCTGATCAAATGTATGTTATTTTAACGGACAAAATGTGCTTTTCTTTTAAAAACAAGGACATTTCTAAGTTACCCCAACCACAGATTAAATAAATTAAATAAAGTATGGTGGGGCGAACAGGGAAAAATGGGTGAGTTGATGAGTGAGGGGAAGCGAATGATGCATAATGATGGAATCACAAATTGTGAATGAAGAACAGGGCAGGCCATTCTATTTTATTGATCCATTCTAATTATAATCTCAAAATGGAATGTACCCTATATCAGTCCACTGAATCAAAGCAGTCTTACTTGGAAAGCAGTCTTAAATATCCACATTGGGCGGCAGGGGAGGAAGTGGCGGAGACCTTCATTTGGCAAGGGGAGAAATGTCACCATGGACAGTTTCTTATCTTCACTGTCGTTGTTGAACAATTTGCTTGCAATGAAAAAAAGTCTGGCCGGCACCATGAACAAATGAACAACGAGAGCTCCCTCCCTCTAAGCAAAATAAGGCACCTGCACATCTGTTGTACTCCACAATGGCACTGAAGAATGACAAGACAAGGGGAACACAATAAAGGGAAAACCATAGGCTATTATGCACTATAACAAAACATAGTGAAAGTTACAAAGATTGTGTAAACTGTTAGGACAAAGAATTCCAGTAAAATAAGCTTTAAACCTGCAAAATGCTCTCCACCAACAAGAGGGGTGTGAACAGTTTGTGTCAAGAACAGTGCTTGTGCCCATACAAATATTCGTGGCGCGTGGGTGCACGGGATGTTCCCCAATGCTGGAAGTGGGGAGTGAAGATGATTAGGAACACCTGGCATATGAAATGTTGAAAGTTCTTACGACAGCCTACTTCAAAATCAAATGGTACATAGTCACAAAAGTAGATGGGGTGGTTGTTAATTAAGTTATATTTTTAAAACAAAAAATGGGGCGAATTTAGGGCAGCAGTTTTTCTTCCTGTGAGCGCTGAGCTATTTTTAGCAAAGCAGGGAGAAAGGATGTTGACCGCTGGAGCAGTGCGCAAAGAGGAGCTGTGTGCAATGACCGCTTTGTGTGAGTGATGAGTGGGAGCTCAACTCAGCTCACATACTCTGCCCAACTTGAGCTCAGTACATATACTCTGCCCAACGCCCTATTAAGACACTTTATGTCGATGGACTCCTTTATTTTGGCAGTTACCTGTAGATGTGAGTGAGACAGTGATGCTACGCAATGCTAATGCTTTGCTAACAACATGTTAACATATTTACTTAGTAATGCTGGGTTTACACTACACCACTTTCAAAATTCTAACATCGCTGAGCCTCTCACATTAAACTACCATATTTCCTGTCGTTTTTTGTCTTGCCAACGTAGTGGTGTACACACTAAACGATCTGGCACATACGGGACGGGTTGTCACACATTACAAGATTCTTCAGTTGGTCGTGAGGATTCTCGATTGAGATGAAAATGACGCCGACAGAGAGGGCTGCCTCGCTTCTAGTCCTTAGGAGACTTTGCAGTATTTTGTTTTATTATGTATTGTTTCTTACATTGTTAGCCCAGAAAATCTAAAGTGTTATTACATACAGCCAGGCAGAACTATTGGATATCAGAGCTACGTCAACTTACCAGCACTACGACCAGGAATACGACTTTCCCGAAGCGGACACTTTGTCCGAACCACCCAGGGCATTTGAACTGATTCCAGAGGCTGACCCAAAACAACGCCCCCGGAGAAGAGGAAGACGGAGCGGTCTTCAGGTCAGGCTTTGGAGGTTCGCACACCATCCACCGCTTCTGGTTATATTACTCGCTAATGTCCAGTCTCTAGATAACAAGGTTGACAAAACCAGGGAAAGGGTTGCTTTCCAGAGAGACATCAGGGATTGTAACATACTCTGTTTCACGGACACATGGCTCTCGGGGATATGTTTCGGAGTTGATACAGCCACCTGGATCCTTTGTGCGTCGCGCCAACAGGAATAAACATCTCTCCGGGAAGAAGTAGGGCGGGGGTGTATGTTTCATGATTAACGATTTATGGTGTTATTGTAACAACATACAGGAACTCAAGCCCTTTTGTTCACCTGACCTAGAATTCCTCACAACCAAATTCCCACCATATTATCTTCCAAGGGAATTATCTTCGGTTATTGTCACAGCCGTGTATATCCCCCCCAAGCCGATACCTTGATGGCCCTCAAAGAACTTCACTGGACCTCAAGCAAACTGGAAACCATCTATCCTGAGGCTGTATTTATTGTAGCTGGGGATTTTAACAAAGCAAATTTGAGAGCTTATTGACTGTAGCACTCGCGCTGGAAAAACACAAGATCACTGCTACTCTAACTTCCGCGATGCATACAAGGCCCTCCCCTGCCCTCCTTTCATCAAATCTGACCACGACTCCATTTTGCTCCTCCCTTCCTATAGGTAGAAACTCAAACAGGAAGTACTCGTGCTAAGGACTATTCAACGCTGGTCTGACCAATCGGAATCCATGTTTCAAGATTGTTTTGATCATGTGGACTGGGATCTGTTCCTGGTAGACGCAGAGAATAATATCGACATATATGCTGATTCGGTGAGTGAGTTTATCAGGAAGTGTATAGGAGATGTTGTACCCACTGTGACTATTAAAACATACCCTAACCAGAAACCGTGGATAGATGGCGGCATTCGCACAAAACTGAAAGCGCGAACCATCGCATTTAACCATGGAAAGGTGACTTGGAATATGGCAGAATACAAACAGTGTAGTTATTCCCTCCGCAAGGCAATCAAACAAGCAACATGTCTGTATAGAGACAAAGTGGAGTCGCAATTCAATGGCTCAGACAGGAGACGTAATGTGGCAGGGTCTACAGACAATCACGGACAACAAAAGGAAAACCAGCCACGTCACGGACACCGACGTCTTACTTCTAGACAAACAAAACACTTTCTTTGCCTGCTTTGAGGATAATACAGTGCCACTAACACAGCCCGCTACCAAGGACTGTGGGCTCTCCTTCTCCGTGGCTGACTTAAGACATTTAAACGTGTTAACCCTCGCAATGCTGCCGGCCCAGACGGCATCCCCAGCCGCGTCCTCAGAACTCCTGGTTCTCAATCCTGCCCTGTGCAATTGGGTCCTGGACTTCCCGACGGGCCGACCCCAGGAGGTGAAGGTAGGAAACAACATCTCCACTTTGCTGATCCTCAACACTGGGGCCCCATAAGGGTGTGTGCTCAGCGCCCTCCTGTACTCCTTGTTCACCCAACTCAATCGTCAAGATTGCAGACAAGAAAACAGTAGTAGGCTTGATTGCCAACAACGACGAGACAGCCTACAGGAGGTGAGGGCTCTTGGAGTGTGGTGTCAGGAAAACAACCTCTCACTCAAATTCAAGAAAACAAATGAGATGATCGTGGACTTTGGGACACAGCAGAGGGAGCACCCTCCTATCCACATCGACAGTACAGCAGTGGAGAAAGTTTTAAGTTCCTAGGCATACACAAACTGAAATGCTCCAACCACACAGACAGTGTGGTGAAGAAGGCGCAACAGCGCCCCTTCAACCTCAGGAAGCAGAAGAAATTCGGCTTGCCACCTAAAACCCTCACAAACTTTTACAGATGCACAATTGAGAGCATCCTGTCGGGCTGTATCACCGCCTGGTACGGCAACTGCACAGCACCAA